>NC_057809.1:620607159-620609923 GCF_018294505.1 Triticum aestivum
CGTTTGAAATGCATTATTGGTAGGCCAGCCTGCTGCGTACGTAGGACGCATCATGTACTAGCAGATACATGCGATGCAGAAAAAACACTGGAAAAGAATATGTGGAAACTACAGCTATCCCAACACACGGGAAAAGAGTTTTCCCAAGATCATGGCCATGACCAGCAGGTTGGCGGTGTGGTGTGATGCCCGAGGAGTGGAGCTCAGCTGGAACTTGGAGACTTGGATGAACACATGGTCGGAAGCTGCGGCGAGACTGAGAGAAATGGAGAAGAAGCAGTGAGAAGAAGGTTGGGCGGCAGCGAGAAGCAAGCACGAAGTTTAAAAAGACCGTGGGGAGCGTCCATGTGGTGCAGCTAGCCGTTGGGACCGGGAGGCAATGAACGCGCGCCTCACTTCAATGCGTCGGCCTGCCTTGCCGGCCATCTCCTGCCGGTGTCAGTTGCAAATACGAGGGCTATACCAAGATGGTATATGGTATACCAGCCTTAAGTATTGGAGTCGCACGAATCGCGTGGTAACATGCGGTGTGGATACCGACCGCGTGTGACTGCATGTCCACTCGTGATTTATCGGTACTAATAGTTGCTATATACTTGTGGAACAGATGAGAGAGCATGGAGGCAATGCAAACTTGCTCCAGGATCTGCTCATGATATTCGCCGATACACTTGTCGCCGCATACCTATTGGTCACTTATCTAGGACGAACACTTAGTCCCTGGGGTGCAGACAAGATTCTGCATTTGGTAAGGTCCCATGGTTTGCTTCTTTGCCTTCTTTGATTCGATGAACTAATAGCTGAAGAATGAGCCAGTGCCATCTCTTTTCGCTCACAGGTCGGTAGCTGCCTTGGCGTGCTAATTGGATTCGGTCACATGGTCTGGATCGTATACAAGGCATACGCTCATGGAGTTTCTACAGGGGCAGAAGAGCAGGCCTCCAGAGCTGCCATGGATGGCGATGATGTGGAGCAGCAGAGGGTGGACAAATGTGCCGAGGTAGCTAGTGATGGATCTGCATCCCCCTTCAACGATCAATCAAAGAGATGAAGGATGAGTTATAACCATGCTCGCTTTGTTTTGGTCGCAGGTGGTGGGAGAAGGGGACAGCAAGACTGCTCCACTTGCATTTTCAGTAGTTACCTTGGCACCTCCAGTTTTCACCGAGACGATTGCCATAGAGGTTGATGCAGGCGTCGAGGTGGTGGTGCCATCGCCGCCGGCATAGGTCACCGATGTATTCCTTGCACAAGAGTGTTGTTGTATAGATTTTGCGTTGTACTACTAGCTGCGCAGGTGAGTGAATGCTGGGTGTAATTCAATCGATAAATCCGTTTCTTGCATTCTTGGCGGCTTTCGTCTTCCCTTGTGTTTTGTTTACTCGTTGCTCTTTCTCTCGAAAATGGGTGCAACAATGGCCGCCTCTCTCTCTCTCTCTCTCTCTCTCTCTCTCTCTCTCTCAAATTAATGTCTTCCGTAGGATTTCCTTGCTTGGAAGCACTATATGGTTTTAGCATCACCAATACTTTTGAGTGTCAGAACTAATACAGAATATTTTGAATACACTCATTTTTATCATAATTAATACACTCCATTTAAAAAAACATAGACTATTAGAATTAGACTGATGCACACACTCACTACCGGAACAGGGCCATACCCTGACGGCCAAAACAATGCCGACGGCCACCGTCGGCTTCTTCGGAGATATGCCGACAGCCTGGTTCTGGCCGTCGGCGTAAAAAGGCCGTCGGGTTACGCAGAGATAAGCCGACGGCACCCGCCGGCATTGAAAGGCCGTCGGCCTAGCTACATATACGCCGACAGCTGCCGTCGGCTTACAGCGGCCGTCGGCATACCCGTGGGGCCCGGCCACCCCCTGGCTAACGGCGTCAGACCTATGCCGACGGCCGAAACGGGGGGCCGTCGGCATAGGTACGCAGGCCACGTCATCGATCCAGGCCGCATCATGCAGAGCCTATGCCGACGGCTGCCGTCGGCATACCTGCCACGTCAGCGATCCGCGGCACGCTGGTCGGATCTATGCCGACGGCTAGGCCGTCGGCATAGCTATATTTTTTTCGTACATATTTTTTAATGCTTTTTTGTGTATTATTATATCAACTAACATGTAGCATGTTAAATATAAACATACATATGAATATGTATGTAGTTTTTTTTTTCATATATTATGAATATATATATATATATAGTTTGTATTTTTTCGAGCACGTTAATAATGTGTGGTCATGTTCTTTTAAATATAGATCCTTATATCTTATTAAAATCAAAAACAGCTATGCCGACAGAAGTTTTGTGGCAGTTGCAAACGCCCGACACCCGTCTCCAGAGAGTGACCCCCCTCACATCCGCGGTGTGCCCCCCCTCATGGACGGCGCCGCCGCCGGCACTTGGAGGGGGGAAACGGACGCGTCGGGTCTACACAGGGTGGATGTAGCTGTGGTTTTGGCCGGGATGTTGCTCCCGGGTGTCCCTCTGGGCCGACCTAACAGAACCGGGTGGAGAGGTCCACTGGTCAAAGCCCGTCCATGGGAAGTCAAAAGGCTAGATCTCGTGGTCAACCGCTCCAGGGTTAGGCGGGACGGGGGCCCTGGGGGGTAGCAATGCCACCGGAGCGTCGTACCGGGCCCTCATACATGCGGAGTGGTGTTGTGGCATGTCCGAAGAGGTGGCACGCGTCTCCGGTGCGTGCCCCCCCCCACAGACAGCGCCGCCGCCGGCACCTGGAAGGGGGAAACGGAC
>NC_057809.1:620610656-620611739 GCF_018294505.1 Triticum aestivum
AGAGGCGGCACGCGTCTCTGGTGCGTGGCCCCCCTCACGAACGGCGCCGCCGCCGGCACCCGGAGGGGGGAAACGGACGCGTCGAGTCTACACGGAGTGGATGTAGCTGTGGGCCTGGCCCGGATGTTGCTCCAAAGTGTTCCTATGGGCCAACCTAACACAACCGGGTGGAGAGGTCCACTGGTCAAAGCCCGTCCGTGCAAAGTCAAAGGGCTAGATCCCGTGGTCAAACGCTACAGGGTTAGGCGGGACGGGGGCCCTGGGGGGGTAGCAATGCCACCGGAGCATTGTATCGGGCCCTCGTACATGCGGGGTGGTGTTGTGGCATGTCCGAAGAGGCGGCACGCGTCTCCGGGTTGTGGCCCCCCTCACGGACGGCAATGAAACGGTAGTAGACGTTCTGTGGTAACGATGCAGCGTGAATATTATTAAATACTTGGAGCGCGATAAAATCATGAGTTTTTTACACAACGTGGGCACATGTGCTATAGGACTGATGGTAATTTTTCATAATTTTTTGTGATGGAGAAGTATCTGAACACTTCCCTCTACGCGGATTGCTCTTCGCACGTCTACGACTATGGCCGGCGGCCTCCGGGGGGTAGCATACCGTAAAATCTTGCGTAGGCGGCCTCTCACAAGTCTGGAAGTGTTGAGGCGGTTGCAAACGCCCAGCACGCGTCTCCGGTGCGTGCCCCCCCCCCCTCACGGACGGCGCCGCCGCCGGCACCTGGAGGGGGGAAACGGACGCGTCGGGTCTATACGGAGTGGATGTAGCTGTGGGTTTGGCCCGGATGTTGCTCCCCGGTGTCCCTCTGGGCCGACTCGACACAACCGGGTGGAGAGGTCCACTGGTCAAAGCCCGTCTGTGCAAAGTCAAAGGGCTAGATCCCGTGGTCAAACGCTACAGGGTTAGGCGGGACGGGGGCCCTAGGGGGTAGCAATGCCACCGGAGCGTCGTACCGGGCCCTCATACATGCGGGGTGGTGTTGTGGCATGTCCGAAGAGGCGGCACGCGTCTCCGGTGCGTGGCCCCCCTCACGAACGGCGCCGCCGCCGGCACCCGGAGGGGGGAAACGGACG
>NC_057809.1:620611783-620612822 GCF_018294505.1 Triticum aestivum
ACATGCGGTGTGGTGTTGTGGCATGTCCGAAGAGGCGGCACGCGTCTCCGGTGCGTGGCCCCCCTCACGAACGGCGCCGCCGCCGGCACCCGCAGGGGGGAAACGGACGCGTCGAGTCTACACGGAGTGGATGTAGCTGTAGGCCTGGCCCGGATGTTGCTCCAAAGTGTTCCTATGGGCCGACCTAACACAACCGGGTGGAGAGGTCCACTGGTCAAAGCCCGTCCGTGCAAAGTCAAAGGGCTAGATCCCGTGGTCAAACGCTACAGGGTTAGGCGGGACGGGGGCCCTGGGGGGGTAGCAATGCCGCCGGAGCGTCGTACCGGGCCCTCATACATGCGGTGTGGTGTTGTGGCATGTCCGAAGAGGCGGCACGCGTCTCCGGGTTGTGGCCCCCCTCACGGACGGCAATGAAACGGTGGTAGACGTTCTGCGGTAACGATGCAGCGTGAATATTATTAAATACTTGGAGCGCGATAAAATCATGAGTTTTTTACACAACGTGGGCACATGTGCTATAGGACTGATGTTATTTTTCATAATTTTTTGTGATGGAGAAGTATCTGAACACTTCCCTCTACGCGGATTGCTCTTCGCACGTCTACGACTGTGGCCGGCGGCCTCCGGGGGGTAGCATACCGTAAAATCTTGCGTAGGCGGCCTCTCACAAGTCTAGAAGTGTTGAGGCGGTTGCAAACGCCCAGCACGCGTCTCCGGTGCTTGCCCCCCCCCCTCACGGACGGCGCCGCCGCCGGCACCTGGAGGGGGGAAACGGACGCGTCGGGTCTACACGGAGTGGATGTAGCTGTGGGTTTGGCCCGGATGTTGCTCCCCGGTGTCCCTCTGGGCCGACCCGACACAATCGGGTGGAGAGGTCCATTGGTCAAAGCCCGTCCGTGCAAAGTCAAAGGGCTAGATCCCGTGGTCAAACGCTACAGGGTTAGGCAGGACGGGGGCCCTGGGGGGTAGCAATGCCACCGGAGCGTCGTACCGGGCCCTCATACATGCGGGGTGGTGTTGTGGCATGTCCGAAGAGGCG
>NC_057809.1:620612832-620613985 GCF_018294505.1 Triticum aestivum
GTGGCCCCCCTCACGGACGGCAATGAAACGGTGGTAGACGTTCTGCGGTAACGATGCAGCGTGAATATTATTAAATACTTGGAGCGCGATAAAATCATGAGTTTTTTACACAACGTGGGCACATGTGCTATAGGACTGATGGTAATTTTTCATAATTTTTTGTGATGGAGAAGTATCTGAACACTTCCCTCTACGCGGATTGCTCTTCGCACGTCTACGACTGTGGCCGGCGGCCTTCGGGGGGTAGCATACCGTAAAATCTTGCGTAGGCGGCCTCTCACAACTCTGGAAGTGTTGAGGCGGTTGCAAACGCCCAGCACGCGTCTCCGGTGCGTGCCCCCCCTCACGGACGGCGCCGCCGCCGGCACCCGGAGGGGGGAAACGGACGCGTCGGGTCTACACGGAGTGGATGTAGCTGTGGGCCTGGCCCGGATGTTGTTCCCCGGTGTCCCTCTGGGATGACCCGACACAACCGGGTGGAGAGGTCCACTGGTCAAAGCCCGTCCGTGCAAAGTCAAAGGGCTAGATCCCGTGGTCAAACGCTACAGGGTTAGGCGGGACGGGGGCCCTGGGGGGTAGCAATGCCACCGGAGCGTCGTACCGGGCCCTCATACATGCGGGGTGGTGTTGTGGCATGTCCGAAGAGGCGGCACGCGTCTCCGGTGCGTGGCCCCCCTCACGAACGGCGCCGCCGCCGGCACCCGAAGGGGGGAAACGGACGCGTCGAGTCTACACGGAGTGGATGTAGCTGTGGGCCTGGCCCGGATGTTGCTCCAAAGTGTTCCTATGGGCCGACCTAACACAACCGGGTGGAGAGGTCCACTGGTCAAAGCCCGTCCGTGCAAAGTCAAAGGGCTAGATCCCGTGGTCAAACGCTACAGGGTTAGGCGGGACGGGGGCCCTGGGGGGGTAGCAATGCCACCGGAGCGTCGTACCGGGCCCTCATACATGCGGGGTGGTGTTGTGGCATGTCCGAAGAGGCGGCACGCGTCTCCGGGTTGTGGCCCCCCTCACGGACGGCAATGAAACGGTGGTAGACGTTCTGCGGTAACGATGCAGCGTGAATATTATTAAATACTTGGAGCGCGATAAAATCATGAGTTTTTTACACAATGTGGGCACATGTGCTATAGGACTGATGGTAATTTTTCAT
>NC_057809.1:620614843-620615839 GCF_018294505.1 Triticum aestivum
GCGTGGCCCCCCTCACGAACGGCGCCGCCGCCGGCACCCGAAGGGGGGAAACGGACGCGTCGAGTCTACACGGAGTGGATGTAGCTGTGGGCCTGGCCCGAATGTTGCTCCAAAGTGTTCCTATGGGCCGACCTAACACAACCGGGTGGAGAGGTCCACTGGTCAAAGCTCGTCCGTGCAAAGTCAAAGGGCTAGATCCCGTGGTCAAACGCTACAGGGTTAGGCGGGACGGGGGCCCTGGGGGGGTAGCAATGCCACCGGAGCGTCGTACCGGGCCCTCATACATGCGGGGTGGTGTTGTGGCATGTCCGAAGAGGCGGCACGCGTCTCCGGGTTGTGGCCCCCCTCACGGACGGCAATGAAACGGTGGTAGACGTTCTGCGGTAACGATGCAGCGTGAATATTATTAAATACTTGGAGCGCGATAAAATCATGAGTTTTTTACACAACGTGGGCACATGTGCTATAGGACTGATGGTAATTTTTCATAATTTTTTGTGATGGAGAAGTATCTGAACACTTCCCTCTACGCGGATTGCTCTTTGCACGTCTACGACTGTGGCCGGACGCGCCTCCGGGGGGTAGCATACCGTAAAATCTTGCGTAGGCGGCCTGTCACAAGTCTGGAAGTGTTGAGGCGGTTGCAAACGCCCAGCACGCGTCTCCGGGGTGTGCCCCCCCCTCACGGACGGCGCCGCCGCCGGCACCTGGAGGAGGGAAACGGACGCGTCGGGTCTACACGGAGTGGATGTAGCTGTGGATTTGGCCCGGATGTTGCTTCCCGGTGTCCCTCTGGGCCGACCCGACACAACCGGGTGGAGAGGTCCACTGGTCAAAGCCCGTCCGTGCAAAGTCAAAGGGCTAGATCCCGTGGTCAAACGCTACAGGGTTAGGCGGGACGGGGGCCCTGGGGGGGTAGCAATGCCACCGGAGCGTCGTACCGGGCCCTCATACATGCGGGGTGGTGTTGTGGCATGTCCGAAGAGGCGGCACGCG
>NC_057809.1:620615849-620617330 GCF_018294505.1 Triticum aestivum
TAGGCGGGACGGGGGCCCTGGGGGGGTAGCAATGCCACCGGAGCGTCGTACCGGGCCCTCATACATGCGGGGTGGTGTTGTGGCATGTCCGAAGAGGCGGCACGCGTCTCCGGGTTGTGGCCCCCCTCACGGACGGCAATGAAACGGTGGTAGACGTTCTGCGGTAACGATGCAGCGTGAATATTATTAAATACTTGGAGCGCGATAAAATCATGAGTTTTTTACACAACGTGGGCACATGTGCTATAGGACTGATGGTAATTTTTCATAATTTTTTGTGATGGAGAAGTATCTGAACACTTCCCTCTACGCGGATTGCTCTTCGCACGTCTACGACTATGGCCGGCGGCCTCCGGGGGGTAGCATACCGTAAAATCTTGCGTAGGCGGCCTCTCACAAGTCTGGAAGTGTTGAGGCGGTTGCAAACGCCCAGCACGCGTCTCCGGTGCGTGCCCCCCCCCTCACGGACGGCGTCGCCGCCGGCACCTGGAGGGGGGAAACGGACGCGTCGGGTCTACACGGAGTGGATGTAGCTGTGGGTTTGGCCCGGATGTTTCTCCCCGGTGTCCCTCTGGGCCGACCCAACACAACCGGGTGGAGAGGTCCACTGGTCAAAGCCCGTCCGTGCAAAGTCAAAGGGCTAGATCCCGTGGTCAAACGCTACAGGGTTGGGCGGGACGGGGGCCCTGGGGGGGTAGCAATGCCACCGGAGCGTCGTACCGGGCCCTCATACATGCGGGGTGGTGTTGTGGCATGTCCGAAGAGGCGGCACGCGTCTCCGGGTTGTGGCCCCCCTCACGAACGGCAATGAAACGGTGGTAGACGTTCTGCGGTAACGATGCAGCGTGAATATTATTAAATAATTGGAGCGCGATAAAATCATGAGTTTTTAACACAACGTGGGCACATGTGCTATAGGACTGATGGTAATTTTTCATAATTTTTTGTGATGGAGAAGTATCTGAACACTTCCCTCTACGCGGATTGCTCTTCGCACGTCTACGACTGTGGCCGGACGCGCCTCCGGGGGGTAGCATACCGTAAAATCTTGCATAGGCGGCCTCTCACAAGTCTGGAAGTGTTGAGGCGGTTGCAAACTCCCAGCACGCGTCTCCGGGGTGTGCCCCCCCCCTCACGGACGGCGCCGCCGCCGGCACCTGGAGGGGGGAAACGGACGCGTCGGGTCTACACGGAGTGGATGTAGCTGTGGATTTGGCCCGGATGTTGCTTCCCGGTGTCCCTCTGGGCCGACCCGACACAACCGGGTGGAGAGGTCCACTGGTCAAAGCCCGTCCGTGCAAAGTCAAAGGGCTAGATCCCGTGGTCAAACGCTACAGGGTTAGGCGGGACGGGGGCCTGGGGGGTAGCAATGCCACCGGAGCGTCGTACCGGGCCCTCATACATGCGGGGTGGTGTCGTGGCATGTCCGAAGAGGCGGCACGCGTCTCTGGTGCGTGGCCCCCCTCATGAACGGCGCCGCC
>NC_057809.1:620618213-620618840 GCF_018294505.1 Triticum aestivum
TGCGTGGCCCCCCTCACGAACGGCGCCGCCGCCGGCACCCGGAGGGGGGAAACGGACGCGTCGAGTCTACACGGAGTGGATGTAACTGTGGGCCTGGCCCGGATGTTGCTCCAAAGTGTTCCTATGGGCCGACCTAACACAACCGGGTGGAGAGGTCCACTGGTCAAAGCCCGTCCGTGCAAAGTCAAAGGGCTAGATCCCGTGGTCAAACGCTACAGGGTTAGGCGGGACGGGGGCCCTGGGGGGGTAGCAATGCCACCGGAGCGTCGTACCGGGCCCTCATACATGCGGGGTGGTGTTGTGGCATGTCCGAAGAGGCGGCACGCGTCTCTGGGTTGTGGCCCCCCTCACGGACGGCAATGAAACGGTGGTAGACGTTCTGCGGTAACGATGCAGCGTGAATATTATTAAATAGTTGGAGCGCGATAAAATCATGAGTTTTTTTACACAACGTGGGCACATGTGCTATAGGACTGATGGTAATTTTTCATAATTTTTTGTGATGGAGAAGTATCTGAACACTTCCCTCTACGCGGATTGCTCTTCGCACGTCTACGACTGTGGCCGGCGGCCTTCGGGGGGTAGCATACCGTAAAATCTTGCGTAGGCGGCCTCTCACAAGTCTGG
>NC_057809.1:620619211-620621318 GCF_018294505.1 Triticum aestivum
GGACGCGTCGAGTCTACACGGAGTGGATGTAGCTGTGGGCCTGGCCCGGATGTTGCTCCAAAGTGTTCCTATGGGCCGACCTAACACAACCGGGTGGAGAGGTCCACTAGTCAAAGCCCGTCCGTGCAAAGTCAAAGGGCTAGATCCCGTAGTCAAACGCTACAGGGTTAGGCGGGACGGGGGCCCTGGGGGGGTAGCAATGCCACCGGAGCGTCGTACCGGGCCCTCATACATGCGGGGTGGTGTTGTGGCATGTCCGAAGAGGCGGCACGCGTCTCCGGGTTGTGGCCCCCCTCACGGACGGCAATGAAACGGTGGTAGACGTTCTGCGGTAACGATGCAGCGTGAATATTATTAAATACTTGGAGCGCGATAAAATCATGAGTTTTTTACACAACGTGGGCACATGTGCTATAGGACTGATGGTAATTTTTCATAATTTTTTGTGATGGAGAAGTATCTGAACACTTCCCTCTACGAGGATTGCTCTTCGCACGTCTACGACTATGGCCGGCGGCCTCCGGGGGGTAGCATACCGTAAAATCTTGCGTAGGCGGCCTCTCACAAGTCTGGAAGTGTTGAGGCGGTTGCAAACGCCCAGCACGCGTCTCCGGTGCGTGCCCCCCCTCACGGACGGCGCCGCCGCCGGCACCTGGAGGGGGGAAACGGACGCGTCGGGTCTACATGGAGTGGATGTAGCTGTGGGTTTGGCCCGGATGTTGCTCCCCGGTGTCCCTCTGGGCCGACCCGACACAACCGGGTGGAGAGGTCCACTGGTCAAAGCCCGTCCGTGCAAAGTCAAAGGGCTAGATCCCGTGGTCAAACGCTACAGGGTTAGGCGGGACGGGGGCCCTGGGAGGGGTAGCAATGCCACTGGAGCGTCGTACCGGGCCCTCATACATGCGGGGTGGTGTTGTGGCATGTCCGAAGAGGCGGCACGCGTCTCCGGGTTGTGGCCCCCCTCACGGACGGCAATGAAACGGTGGTAGACGTTCTGCGGTAACGATGCAGCGTGAATATTATTAAATACTTGGAGCGCGATAAAATCATGAGTTTTTCACACAACATGGGCACATGTGCTATAGGACTGATGGTAATTTTTCATAATTTTTTGTGATGGAGAGGTATCTGAACACTTCCCTCTACGCGGATTGCTCTTCGCACGTCTACGACTATGGCCGGCGGCCTCCGGGGGGTAGCATACCGTAAAATCTTGTGTAGGCGGCCTCTCACAAGTATGGAAGTGTTGAGGCGGTCGCAAACGCCCAGCACGCGTCTCCGGTGCGTGCCCCCCCTCACGGACGGCGCCGCCGCCGGCACCTGGAGGGGGGAAACGGACGCGCCGGGTCTACACGGTGTGGATGTAGCTGTGGGTTTGGCCCGGATGTTGCTCCCCGGTGTCCCTCTGGGCCGACCCGACACAACCGGGTGGAGAGGTCCACTGGTCAAAGCCCGTCCGTGTAAAGTCAAAGGGCTAGATCCCGTGGTCAAACGCTACAGGGTTAGGCGGGACGGGGGCCCTGGGGGGGTAGCAATGCCACCGGAGCGTCGTACCGGGCCCTCATACATGCGGGGTGGTGTTGTGGCATGTCCAAAGAGGCGGCACGCGTCTCCGGTGCGTGGCCCCCCTCACGAACGGCGCCGCCGCCGGCACCCGGAGGGGGGAAACGGACGCATCGAGTCTACACGGAGTGGATGTAGCTGTGGGCCTGGCCCGGATGTTGCTCCAAAGTGTTCCTATGGGCCGACCTAACACAACCGGGTGGAGAGGTCCACTGGTCAAAGCCCGTCCGTGCAAAGTCAAAGGGCTAGATCCCGTGGTCAAACGCTACAGGGTTAGGCGGGACGGGGGCCCTGGGGGGGTAGCAATGCCACCGGAGCGTCGTACCGGGCCCTCATACATGCAGGGTGGTGTTGTGGCATGTCCGAAGAGGCGGCACGCGTCTCCGGGTTGTGGCCCCCCTCACGGACGGCAATGAAACGGTGGTAGACGTTCTGCGGTAACGATGCAGCGTGAATATTATTAAATACTTGGAGCGCGATAAAATCATGAGTTTTTTACACAACGTGGGCACATGTGCTATAGGACTGATGGTAATTTTTCATA
>NC_057809.1:620622718-620623972 GCF_018294505.1 Triticum aestivum
CCCCTCGCCGCTCCCACACTCCACCCCGCCCACTCCACCCCGCCTCGCAGTTCTCCCGACCCCGCCGCTGCTCCGGCCTCCCACCGACCGCGCGCCGGCCGCGGCTCCTGAGAAAAATGGAGAAGAAGCAGTGAGAAGAAGGTTGGGCGGCAGCGAGAAGCAAGCACGAAGTTTAAAAAGACCGTGGGGAGCGTCCATGTGGTGCAGCTAGCCGTTGGGACCGGGAGGCAATGAACGCGCGCCTCACTTCAATGCGTCGGCCTGCCTTGCCGGCCATCTCCTGCCGGTGTCAGTTGCAAATACGAGGGCTATACCAAGATGGTATATGGTATACCAGCCTTAAGTATTGGAGTCGCACGAATCGCGTGCTAACATGCGGTGTGGATACCGACCGCGTGTGACTGCATGTCCACTCGTGATTTATCGGTACTAATAGTTGCTATATACTTGTGGAACATATGAGAGAGCATGGAGGCAATGCAAACTTGCTCCAGGATCTGCTCATGATATTCGCCGATACACTTGTCGCCGCATACCTATTGGTCACTTATCTAGGACGAACACTTAGTCCCTGGGGTGCAGACAACATTCTGCATTTGGTAAGGTCCCATGGTTTGCTTCTTTGCCTTCTTTGATTCGATGAACTAATAGCTGAAGAATGAGCCAGTGCCATCTCTTTTCGCTCACAGGTCGGTAGCTGCCTTGGCGTGCTAATTGGATTCGGTCACATGGTCTGGATCGTATACAAGGCATACGCTCATGGAGTTTCTACAGGGGCAGAAGAGCAGGCCTCCAGAGCTGCCATGGACGGCGATGATGTGGAGCAGCAGAGGGTGGACAAATGTGCCGAGGTAGCTAGTGATGGATCTGCATCCCCCTTCAACGATCAATCAAAGAGATGAAGGATGAGTTATAACCATGCTCGCTTTGTTTTGGTCGCAGGTGGTGGGAGAAGGGGACAGCAAGACTGCTCCACTTGCATTTTCAGTAGTTACCTTGGCACCTCCAGTTTTCACCGAGACGATTGCCATAGAGGTTGATGCAGGCGTCGAGGTGGTGGTGCCATCGCCGCCGGCATAGGTCACCGATGTATTCCTTGCACAAGAGTGTTGTTGTATAGATTTTGCGTTGTACTACTAGCTGCGCAGGTGAGTGAATGCTGGGTGTAATTCAATCGATAAATCCGTTTCTTGCATTCTTGGCGGCTTTCGTCTTCCCTTGTGTTTTGTTTACTCGTTGCTCTTTCTCTCGAAA
>NC_057809.1:620625435-620626088 GCF_018294505.1 Triticum aestivum
CGGGTTGTGGCCCCCCTCACGGACGGCAATGAAACGGTGGTAGACGTTCTGCGGTAATGATGCAGCGTGAATATTATTAAATACTTGGAGCGCGATAAAATCATGAGTTTTTTACACAACGTGGGCACATGTGCTATAGGACTGATGGTAATTTTTCATAATTTGTTGTGATGGAGAAGTATCTGAACACTTCCCTCTACGCGGATTGCTCTTCGCACGTCTACGACTGTGGCCGGACGCACCTCCGGGGGTAGCATACCGTAAAATCTTGCGTAGGAGGCCTCTCACAAGTCTGGAAGTGTTGAGGCGGTTGCAAACGCCCAGCACGCGTCTCCGGGGCGTGCCCCCCCCCCCTCACGGACGGCGCCGCCGCCGGCACCTGGAGGGGGGAAACGGACGCGTCGGGTCTACACGGAGTGGATGTAGCTGTGGATTTGGCCCGGATGTTGCTTCCCGGTGTCCCTCTGGGCCGCCCCGACACAACCGGGTGGAGAGGTCCACTGGTCAAAGCCCGTCCGTGCAAAGTCAAAGGGCTAGATCCCGTGGTCAAACGCTACAGGGTTAGGCGGGACGGGGGCCCTGGGGGGTAGCAATGCCACCGGAGCGTCGTACCGGGCCCTCATACATGCGGGGTGGTGTTGTGGCATGTCCGA
>NC_057809.1:620628652-620629083 GCF_018294505.1 Triticum aestivum
TCGAGTCTACACGGAGTGGATGTAGCTGTGGGCCTGGCCCGGATGTTGCTCCAAAGTGTTCCTATGGGCCGACCTAACACAACCGGGTGGAGAGGTCCACTGGTCAAAGCCCGTCCGTGCAAAGTCAAAGGGCTAGATCCCGTGGTCAAACGCTACAGGGTTAGGCGGGACGGGGGCCCTGGGGGGGTAGCAATGCCACCGGAGCGTCGTACCGGGCCCTCATACATGCAGGGTGGTGTTGTGGCATGTCCGAAGAGGCGGCACGCGTCTCCGGGTTGTGGCCCCCCTCACGGACGGCAATGAAACGGTGGTAGACGTTCTGCGGTAACGATGCAGCGTGAATATTATTAAATACTTGGAGCGCGATAAAATCATGAGTTTTTTACACAACGTGGGCACATGTGCTATAGGACTGATGGTAATTTTTCATA
>NC_057809.1:620630678-620632322 GCF_018294505.1 Triticum aestivum
GGCGATGATGTGGAGCAGCAGAGGGTGGACAAATGTGCCGAGGTAGCTAGTGATGGATCTGCATCCCCCTTCAACGATCAATCAAAGAGATGAAGGATGAGTTATAACCATGCTCGCTTTGTTTTGGTCGCAGGTGGTGGGAGAAGGGGACAGCAAGACTGCTCCACTTGCATTTTCAGTAGTTACCTTGGCACCTCCAGTTTTCACCGAGACGATTGCCATAGAGGTTGATGCAGGCGTCGAGGTGGTGGTGCCATCGCCGCCGGCATAGGTCACCGATGTATTCCTTGCACAAGAGTGTTGTTGTATAGATTTTGCGTTGTACTACTAGCTGCGCAGGTGAGTGAATGCTGGGTGTAATTCAATCGATAAATCCGTTTCTTGCATTCTTGGCGGCTTTCGTCTTCCCTTGTGTTTTGTTTACTCGTTGCTCTTTCTCTCGAAACTGGGTGCAACAATGGCCGCCTCTCTCTCTCTCTCTCTCTCTCTCTCTCTCTCAAATTAATGTCTTCCGTAGGATTTCCTTGCTTGGAAGCACTATATGGTTTTAGCATCACCAATACTTTTGAGTGTCAGAACTAATACAGAATATTTTGAATACACTCATTTTTATCATAATTAATACACTCCATTTAAAAAAACATAGACTATTAGAATTAGACTGATGCACACACTCACTACCGGAACAGGGCCATACCCTGACGGCCAAAACAATGCCGACGGCCACCGTCGGCTTCTTCGGAGATATGCCGACAGCCTGGTTCTGGCCGTCGGCGTAAAAAGGCCCTCGGGTTACGCAGAGATAAGCCGACGGCACCCGCCGGCATTGAAAGGCCGTCGGCCTAGCTACATATACGCCGACAGCTGCCGTCGGCTTACAGCGGCCGTCGGCATACCCGTGGGGCCCGGCCACCCCCTGGCTAACGGCGTCAGACCTATGCCGACGGCCGAAACGGGGGGCCGTCGGCATAGGTACGCAGGCCACGTCATCGATCCAGGCCGCATCATGCAGAGCCTATGCCGACGGCTGCCGTCGGCATACCTGCCACGTCAGCGATCCACGGCACGCTGGTCGGATCTATGCCGACGGCTAGGCCGTCGGCATAGCTATATTTTTTTCGTACATATTTTTTAATGCTTTTTTGTGTATTATTATATCAACTAACATGTAGCATGTTAAATATAAACATACATATGAATATGTATGTAGTTTTTTTTTCATATATTATGAATATATATATATAGTTTGTATTTTTTCGAGCACGTTAATAATGTGTGGTCATGTTCTTTTAAATATAGATCCTTATATCTTATTAAAATCAAAAACAGCTATGCCGACAGAAGTTTTGTGGCAGTTGCAAACGCCCGACACCCGTCTCCAGAGAGTGACCCCCCTCACATCCGCGGTGTGCCCCCCCTCATGGACGGCGCCGCCGCCGGCACTTGGAGGGGGGAAACGGACGCGTCGGGTCTACACGGGGTGGATGTAGCTGTGGTTTTGGCCGAGATGTTGCTCCCGGGTGTCCCTCTGGGCCGACCTAACAGAACCGGGTGGAGAGGTCCACTGGTCAAAGCCCGTCCATGGGAAGTCAAAAGGCTAGATCTCGTGGTCAACCGCTCCAGGGTTAGGCGGGACGGGGGCCC
>NC_057809.1:620636895-620637911 GCF_018294505.1 Triticum aestivum
ACACCCGGAGGGGGGAAACGGACGCGTCGAGTCTACACGGAGTGGATGTAGCAGTGGGCCTGGCCCGGATGTTGCTCCAAAGTGTTCCTATGGGCCGACCTAGCACAACCGGGTGGAGAGGTGCACTGGTCAAAGCCCGTCCGTGCAAAGTCAAAGGGCTAGATCCCGTGGTCAAACGCTACAGGGTTAGGCGGGACGGGGGCCCTGGGGGGGGTAGCAATGCCACCGGAGCATCGTACCGTGCCCTCATACATGCGGGGTGGTGTTGTGGCATGTCCGAAGAGGCGGCACGCGTCTCCGGGTTGTGGCCCCCCTCACGGACGGCAATGAAACGGTGGTAGACGTTCTACGGTAACGATGCAGCGTGAATATTATTAAATACTTGGAGCGCGATAAAATCATGAGTTTTTTACACAACGTGGGCACATGTGCTATAGGACTGATGGTAATTTTTCATAATTTTTTGTGATGGAGAAGTATCTGAACACTTCCCTCTACGCGGATTGCTCTTCGCACGTCTACGACTATGGCCGGCGGCCTCCGGGGGGTAGCATACCGTAAAATCTTGCGTAGGCGGCCTCTCACAAGTCTGGAAGTGTTGAGGCGGTTGCAAACGCCCAGCACGCCTCTCCGGTGCGTGCCCCCCCCTCACGGACGGCGCCGCCGCCGGCACCTGGAGGGGGGAAACGGACGCGTCGGGTCTACACGGAGTGGATGTAGCTGTGGGTTTGGCCCGGATGTTGCTCCCCGGTGTCCCTCTGGGCCGACCCGACACAACCGGTTGGAGAGGTCCACTTGTCAAAGCCCGTCCGTGCAAAGTCAAAGGGCTAGATCCCGTGGTCAAACGCCACAGGGTTAGGCGGGACGGGGGCCCTGGGGGGGGGGTAGCAATGCCACCGGAGCGTCGTACCGGGCCCTCATACATGCGGGGTGGTGTTGTGGCATGTCCGAAGAGGCGGCACGCGTCTCCGGTGCGTGGCCCCCCTCACGAACGGCGCCGCCGCCGGCACCCGGAG
>NC_057809.1:620643217-620644704 GCF_018294505.1 Triticum aestivum
GCGGGACGGGGGCCCTGGGGGGGTAGCAATGCCACCGGAGCGTCGTACCGGGCCCTCATACATGCGGGGTGGTGTTGTGGCATGTCCGAAGAGGCGGCACGCGTCTCCGGGTTGTGGCCCCCCTCACGGACGGCAATGAAACGGTGGTAGACGTTCTGCGGTAACGATGCAGCGTGAATATTATTAAATACTTGGAGCGCGATAAAATCATGAGTTTTTTACACAACGTGGGCACATGTGCTATTGGACTGATGGTAATTTTTCATAATTTTTTGTGATGGAGAAGTATCTGAACACTTCCCTCTACGCGGATTGCTCTTCGCACGTCTACGACTGTGGCCGGACGCACCTCCGGGGGTAGCATACCGTAAAATCTTGCGTAGGAGGCCTCTCACAAGTCTGGAAGTGTTGAGGCGGTTGCAAACGCCCAGCACGCGTCTCCGGGGCGTGCCCCCCCCTCACGGACGGCGCCGCCGCCGGCACCTGGAGGGGGGAAACGGAAGCGTCGGGTCTACACGGAGTGGATGTAGCTGTGGATTTGGCCCGGATGTTGCTTCCCGGTGTCCCTCTGGGCCGCCCCGACACAACCGGGTGGAGAGGTCCACTGGTCAAAGCCCGTCCGTGCAAAGTCAAAGGGCTAGATCCCGTGGTCAAACGCTACAGGGTTAGGCGGGACGGGGGCCCTGGGGGGTAGCAATGCCACCGGAGCGTCGTACCGAGCCCTCATACATGCGGGGTGGTGTCGTGGCATGTCCGAAGAGGCGGCACGCGTCTCCGGTGCGTGGCCCCCCTCATGAACGGCGCCGCCGCCGGCACCCGGAGGGGGGAAACGGACGCGTCGAGTCTACACTGAGTGGATGTAGCTGTGGGCCTGGCCCGGATGTTGCTCCAAAGTGTTCCTATGGGCCGACCTAACACAACCGGGTGGAGAGGTACACTAGTCAAAGCCCGTCCGTGCAAAGTCAAAGGGTTAGATCCCGTAGTCAAACGCTACAGGGTTAGGCGGGACGGGGGCCCTGGGGGGGTAGCAATGCCACCGGAGCGTCGTACCGGGCCCTCATACATGCGGGGTGGTGTTGTGGCATGTCCGAAGAGGCGGCACGCATCTCCGGGTTGTGGCCCCCCTCACGGACGGCAATGAAACGGTGGTAGACGTTCTGCGGTAACGATGCAGCGTGAATATTATTAAATACTTGGAGCGCGATAAAATCATGAGTTTTTTACACAACGTGGGCACATGTGCTATAGGACTGATGGTAATTTTTCATAATTTTTTGTGATGGAGAAGTATCTGAACACTTCCCTCTACGCGGATTGCTCTTCGCACGTCTACGACTATGGCCGGCGGCCTCCGGGGGGTAGCATACCGTAAAATCTTGCGTAGGCGGCCTCTCACAAGTCTGGAAGTGTTGAGGCGGTTGCAAACGCCCAGCACGCGTCTCCGGTGCGTGCCCCCCCTCACGGACGGCGCCGCCGCCGGCACCTGG
>NC_057809.1:620644888-620645921 GCF_018294505.1 Triticum aestivum
TGAACGGCGCCGCCGCCGGCACCCGGAGGGGGGAAACGAACGCGTGGAGTCTACACGGAGTGGATGTAGCTGTGGGCCTGGCCCGGATGTTGCTCCAAAGTGTTCCTATGGGCAGACCTAACACAACCGGGTGGAGAGGTCCACTGGTCAAAGCCCGTCCGTGCAAAGTCAAAGGGCTAGATCTCGTGGTCAAACGCTACAGGGTTAGGCGGGACGGGGGCCCTGGGGGGGTAGCAATGCCACCGGAGCGTCGTACCGGGCCCTCATACATGCGGGGTGGTGTTGTGGCATGTCCGAAGAGGCGGCACGCGTCTCCGGGTTGTGGCCCCCCTCACGGACGGCAATGAAACGGTGGTAGACGTTCTGCGGTAACAATGCAGCGTGAATATTATTAAATACTTGGAGCGCGATAAAATCATGAGTTTTTTACACAACGTGGGCACATGTGCTATAGGACTGATGGTAATTTTTCATAATTTTTTGTGATGGAGAAGTATCTGAACACTTCCCTCTACGCGGATTGCTCTTCGCACGTCTACGACTATGGCCGGCGGCCTCCGGGGGGTAGCATACCGTAAAATCTTGCGTAGGCGGCCTCTCACAAGTCTGGAAGTGTTGAGGCGGTTGCAAACGCCCAGCACGCGTCTCCGGTGCGTGCCCCCCCCTCACGGACGGCGCCGCCGCCGGCACCTGGAGGGGGGAAACGGACGCGTCGGGTCTACACGGAGTGGATGTAGCTGTGGGTTTGGCCCGGATGTTGCTCCCCGGTGTCCCTCTGGGCCGACCCGACACAACCGGTTGGAGAGGTCCACTTGTCAAAGCCCGTCCGTGCAAAGTCAAAGGGCTAGATCCCGTGGTCAAACGCCACAGGGTTAGGCGGGACGGGGGCCCTGGGGGGGGGGTAGCAATGCCACCGGAGCGTCGTACCGGGCCCTCATACATGCGGGGTGGTGTTGTGGCATGTCCGAAGAGGCGGCACGCGTCTCCGGTGCGTGGCCCCCCTCACGAACGGCGCCGCCGCCGGCACCCGGAG
>NC_057809.1:620647562-620648397 GCF_018294505.1 Triticum aestivum
GGGGGGGGGGTAGCAATGCCACCGGAGCGTCGTACCGGGCCCTCATACATGCGGGGTGGTGTTGTGGCATGTCCGAAGAGGCGGCACGCGTCTCCGGGTTGTGGCCCCCCTCACGGACGGCAATGAAACGGTGGTAGACGTTCTGCGGTAACGATGCAGCGTGAATATTATTAAATACTTGGAGCGCGATAAAATCATGAGTTTTTTACACAACGTGGGCATGTGCTATAGGACTGATGGTAATTTTTCATAATTTTTTGTGATGGAGAAGTATCTGAACACTTCCCTCTACGCGGATTGCTCTTCGCACGTCTACGACTGTGGCCGGACGCACCTCCGGGGGTAGCATACCGTAAAATCTTGCGTAGGAGGCCTCTCACAAGTCTGGAAGTGTTGAGGCGGTTGCAAACGCCCAGCACGCGTCTCCGGAGCGTGCCCCCCCCTCACGGACGGCGCCGCCGCCGGCACCTGGAGGGGGGAAACGGACGCGTCGGGTCTACACGGAGTGGATGTAGCTGTGGATTTGGCCCGGATGTTGCTTCCCGGTGTCCCTCTGGGCCGCCCCGACACAACCGGGTGGAGAGGTCCACTGGTCAAAGCCCGTCCGTGCAAAGTCAAAGGGCTAGATCCCGTGGTCAAACGCTACAGGGTTAGGCGGGACGGGGGCCCTGGGGGGTAGCAATGCCACCGGAGCGTCGTACCGAGCCCTCATACATGCGGGGTGGTGTCGTGGCATGTCCGAAGAGGCGGCACGCGTCTCCGGTGCGTGGCCCCCCTCATGAACGGCGCCGCCGCCGGCACCCGGAGGGGGGAAACGGACGCGTCGAGTCTACAC
>NC_057809.1:620648493-620649109 GCF_018294505.1 Triticum aestivum
GCGGGACGGGGGCCCTGGGGGGGTAGCAATGCCACCGGAGCGTCGTACCGGGCCCTCATACATGCGGGGTGGTGTTGTGGCATGTCCGAAGAGGCGGCACGCGTCTCCGGGTTGTGGCCCCCCTCACGGACGGCAATGAAACGGTGGTAGACGTTCTGCGGTAACGATGCAGCGTGAATATTATTAAATACTTGGAGCGCGATAAAATCATGAGTTTTTTACACAACGTGGGCACATGTGCTATTGGACTGATGGTAATTTTTCATAATTTTTTGTGATGGAGAAGTATCTGAACACTTCCCTCTACGCGGATTGCTCTTCGCACGTCTACGACTGTGGCCGGACGCACCTCCGGGGGTAGCATACCGTAAAATCTTGCGTAGGAGGCCTCTCACAAGTCTGGAAGTGTTGAGGCGGTTGCAAACGCCCAGCACGCGTCTCCGGGGCGTGCCCCCCCCTCACGGACGGCGCCGCCGCCGGCACCTGGAGGGGGGAAACGGAAGCGTCGGGTCTACACGGAGTGGATGTAGCTGTGGATTTGGCCCGGATGTTGCTTCCCGGTGTCCCTCTGGGCCGCCCCGACACAACCGGGTGGAGAGGTCCACTGGTCAAAGCC
>NC_057809.1:620654264-620657205 GCF_018294505.1 Triticum aestivum
CCCTCATGAACGGCGCCGCCGCCGGCACCCGGAGGGGGGAAACGGACGCGTCGAGTCTACACTGAGTGGATGTAGCTGTGGGCCTGGCCCGGATGTTGCTCCAAAGTGTTCCTATGGGCCGACCTAACACAACCGGGTGGAGAGGTACACTAGTCAAAGCCCGTCCGTGCAAAGTCAAAGGGTTAGATCCCATAGTCAAACGCTACAGGGTTAGGCGGGACGGGGGCCCTGGGGGGGGGGTAGCAATGCCACCGGAGCGTCGTACCGGGCCCTCATACATGCGGGGTGGTGTTGTGGCATGTCCGAAGAGGCGGCACGCGTCTCCGGGTTGTGGCCCCCCTCACGGACGGCAATGAAACGGTGGTAGACGTTCTGCGGTAACGATGCAGCGTGAATATTATTAAATACTTGGAGCGCGATAAAATCATGAGTTTTTTACACAACGTGGGCACATGTGCTATAGGACTGATGGTAATTTTTCATAATTTTTTGTGATGGAGAAGTATCTGAACACTTCCCTCTACGCGGATTGCTCTTCGCACGTCTACGACTATGGCCGGCGGCCTCCGGGGGGTAGCATACCGTAAAATCTTGCGTAGGCGGCCTCTCACAAGTCTGGAAGTGTTGAGGCGGTTGCAAACGCCCAGCACGCGTCTCCGGTGCGTGCCCCCCCTCACGGACGGCGCCGCCGCCGGCACCTGGTGGGGGGAAACGGACACGTCGGGTCTACACGGAGTGGATGTAGCTGTGGGTTTGGCCCGGATGTTGCTCCCCGGTGTCCCTCTGGGCCAACCCGACACAACCGGGTGGAGAGGTCCACTGGTCAAAGCCCGTCCGTGCAAAGTCAAAGGGCTAGATCCCGTGGTCAAACGCTACAGGGTTAGGCGGGACGGGGGCCCTGGGGGGGTAGCAATGCCACCGGAGCGTCGTACCGGGCCCTCATACATGCGGGGTGGTGTTGTGGCATGTCCTAAGTGGCGGCACGCGTCTCCGGGTTGTGGCCCCCCTCACGGACGGCAATGAAACGGTGGTAGACGTTCTGCGGTAACGATGCAGCGTGAATATTATTAAATACTTGGAGCGCGATAAAATCATGAGTTTTTCACACAACATGGGCACATGTGCTATAGGACTGATGGTAATTTTTCATAATTTTTTGTGATGGAAAAGTATCTGAACACTTCCCTCTACGCGGATTGCTCTTCGCACGTCTACGACTATGGCCGGCGGCCTCCGGGGGGTAGCATACCGTAAAATCTTGCGTAGGCGGCCTCTCACAAGTATGGAAGTGTTGAGGCGGTCGCAAACGCCCAGCACGCGTCTCCGGTGCGTGCCCCCCCTCACGGACGGCGCCGCCGCCGGCACCTGGAGGGGGGAAACGGACGCGCCGGGTCTACACGGAGTGGATGTAGCTGTGGGTTTGGCCCGGATGTTGCTCCCCGGTGTCCCTCTGGGCCGACCCGACACAACCGGGTGGAGAGGTCCACTGGTCAAAGCCCGTCCGTGCAAAGTCAAAGGGCTAGATCCCGTGGTCAAACGCTACAGGGTTAGGCGGGACGGGGGCCCTGGGGGGGTAGCAATGCCACCGGAGCGTCGTACCGGGCCCTCATACATGCGGGGTGGTGTTGTGGCATGTCCAAAGAGGCGGCACGCGTCTCCGGTGCGTGGCCCCCCTCACGAACGGCGCCGCCGCCGACACCCGGAGGGGGGAAACGGACGCGTCGAGTCTACACGGAGTGGATGTAGCTGTGGGCCTGGCCCGGATGTTGCTCCAAAGTGTTCCTATGGGCCGACCTAACACAACCGGGTGGAGAGGTCCACTGGTCAAAGCCCGTCCGTGCAAAGTCAAAGGGCTAGATCACGTGGTCAAACGCTACAGGGTTAGGCGGGACGGGGGCCCTGGGGGGGTAGCAATGCCACCGGAGCGTCGTACCGGGCCCTCATACATGCGGGGTGGTGTTGTGGCATGTCCGAAGAGGCGGCACGCGTCTCCGGGTTGTGGCCCCCCTCACGGACGGCAATGAAACGGTGGTAGACGTTCTACGGTAACGATGCAGCGTGAATATTATTAAATACTTGGAGCGCGATAAAATCATGAGTTTTTTACACAACGTGGGCACATGTGCTATAGGACTGATGGTAATTTTTCATAATTTTTTGTGATGGAGAAGTATCTGAACACTTCCCTCTACGCGGATTGCTCTTCGCACGTCTACGACTGTGGCTGGACGCGCCTCCGGGGGGCAGCATACCGTAAAATCTTGCGTAGGCGGCCTCTCACAAGTCTGGAAGTGTTGAGGCGGTTGCAAACGCCCAGCACGCGTCTACGGGGTGTGCCCCCCCCCTCACGGACGGCGCCGCCGCCGGCACCTGGAGGGGGGAAACGGACGCGTCGGGTCTACACGGAGTGGATGTAGCTGTGGATTTGGCCCGGATGTTGCTTCCCGGTGTCCCTCTAGGCCGACCCGACACAACCGGGTGGAGAGGTCCACTGGTCAAAGCCCGTCCGTGCAAAGTCAAAGGGCTAGATCCCATGGTCAAACGCTACAGGGTTAGGCGGGACGGGGGCCCTGGGGCGGGGGGGGGGTAGCAATGCCACCGGAGCGTCGAGCGGTTTCAAAAAATAAAATAAAATATAAAAAATAAAAAATAAAATTTATATGAGAGGAGAGGGCCGGCCGAGCGGTTTCAAAAAATAAAAAATCTATATGAAATAATAATACATAAAAAGGAAAATTATAATTATAAAAAAATTTAAAAATCTATATGAAATAAAAAAGAATAAATATATAACTATCAGAAAACATTAAAAAATTTATATAAATAAAAAAGGAAAATAAAAAAAATATATGCCTACGGCTAAGCCATCGGCATAGGTGCCACGTGGCCTCCTCACCTATGCCGACGGCTTAGCCGTCGGCATAGTTTGCCTTATCCACCC
>NC_057809.1:620658302-620660978 GCF_018294505.1 Triticum aestivum
CGCCCCTGCCTCACCGTCCCCGGCCGGCCCTGCCCTCCACCGAGGCCCCCTGCTCGCCCGCTGCACCGGCCGCCCCTGCCTCACCGTCCCCGGCCGCCCCGGTGAGCTTTTTTTTTCTTCATTTTTTTGCAATTTTTACAGCTTGTTATATATGTGATAGATGCATGTTGTATGGATGAATGGATGGATTGCTTTATATTGGTTAGTTATAGCTTTGGTCAAGTTGGTGATGTTGTCAAATAGCTATGCGAGACGCGCTAAAAAAATTTTGAAGAACAAAATTGGTATATTTGAGATGTTGTCAAATAGCTATAGTTTCATTTTGTGATGTTGACAAAATTTGTATCTGATGAGTAGTTATTTTATCATGATGATCTTGCTAAAAAAATTGAAGAACAAAATTTGACACTTGATGAAAATTAGGATTTGAAGTATCATGATGATCTAAAACCTTGACTAGATGTCATCAGCAATATGATTTTTTCATAGTTTGAAGTGTCAATGCTTTATGTGATGTGATGCCCTCAAATTTTTGACTCGGTAAAATTTACAGGCTTTGTGGTATTTCATCTCACTGGAGCCTTCATCGTCTGGGTTTGGTCCGTGATCCTGCCGCTGCTAGATTAGTTCCTCTACAGCGGAGGGTGAGCTACGAATCCACCTTCAACTCCTAGCCTCTTTTAACTAGATTGAATTTTCACATCAAGTCGCGTAACCTAGGTCTCCCGTCCGAAAGGGTTGCATCGATAAATATGCATTCAATTACATATTTATCACCGCAACTCTTTCGGATTGTCCAGCGCTTTCCACGGACAGCCCGAGGATGTGTAGATTGGGTACGTTGTTCATGCTCTACCCCGTTCCGAGACAGGATTTCGGCGGCGCCTCCCTGTTGTTCTCCGGATGCACATTCTCTCGGCATTTTGCCGAGACGTGTATTTGGAGAACAGCGGGGAGGTGCTGCCGAAATTTTGTCTCGGAATGGGGTAGAGCATGGACCGTACTCAATCTACACATTCTCGGGTGGGATTAGGACCCATCTTTACCTATTAGAGATGTAGGTGGATTACTCGTCAACCTTGTAAAAAATAAAATATTGATGTGGGTAATTTAAATGAATCATTAATTTTGTTGTGTGGGTTCCAATAAAGCAGAGATGGCAGATAATCAGTGGATGTATAGTGGGTTTTTCCGTCGGAATCAAGTAACAACAGAGTGGGTCGAGAAAACTGATGTGTTTTTGATAGAGATATTCCGTAGTCCAATGAGGATGGTGCCAGAATGCCCGTGTGCCAGATGTAAGAGACGTATCCGCAGAGATAAGAGTGCGATGACTAAGCACCTTCGCACGCATGGATTTATGCCCAACTTTAATATGCCGATAAACTTTGCCCAGCGGGACCGTGGTAGAGAGGATGTGATACGACAACGCGTCGCTGGTTATGAGGACGATGGGGTTAGAGACATGCTAGATGATGTCTTTTCCGCACAGCCGACACCTCCGTCACATTCAGCGAATGAACCGGAGGAGCCGGAGGAAACCGCAAAGGCCTTCCTGGAAATCTTGGCCGCGTCAAAGAAACCTCTCTATGAGGGTGCCAAGCTGTCTGTGCTGGATGCCATCTCGCAACTGGTGGAAGTGAAGGCTGAGTACGGCTGTAGCCGAGGTTGCTTCGAAGCATTTCTAGGAGTATGGGCTAACAGCCTGCCCGAGGGCCATGAACTGCCGAAAACCCTGTACGGTACGAAGAAAATCATGAAGGCGCTCTCCATGGACTATGAGAAAATACATGTTTGTCCAAAGAATTGCCTTTTGTTTAGGCATGAGTATGCGAATGACAACTACTGTAGGAAGTGCGGTTCCTCTCGGTATATTGAGGTGGTCGATAAGCATGGTCAGAAGCGGCAGCTAAAAATCCCTGTGAAGGTTCTTCGGTATCTTGATTTTATAAAAAGACTGCAGCGCCTTTTCATCACCGAGGAGTCTGCCAAAATGATGAAGTGGCACAAGGAAGGGAAAAGGTACAATCCAAAAAAAAATTGTACATACATCAGAAGGTGAAGCATGGAAGTCATTCGATATAAAGTACCCGGAGGAAGCAGCCGAGGCTGGGAATGTCAGAATTGCTATAACAGGTGATGGGTTCAATCCATATGGTATGTCGTCTAATCCATACAGCTGCTGGCCCATATTTGTTATTCCGCTCAATCTCCCTCCCGGCGCCATAATGCAACGCAAGACCATGTTCCTGTCGCTTATAATTCCGGGGCCTGAATATCCAGGGAAGAATTTGAGTGTGTTTATGCAGCCGTTGGTGGATGATTTGCACCATTCTTGGTACTTCCCGAGGTTGACATACGACCGGCATCTGCAGAAAAATTTCTTGATGAAAGTTTGGCTACAATATTGCATGCATGACTTTCCCGGCTATGCCCTGTTCTGCGGATGGTGTACAAGTGGAAAGATGCCTTGCCCAGTGTGCATGCAGGCCTTGATTTTCATTTGGCTGAAGAAGGGTGGCAAGTATGTTGCCTTTGACCAGCATCGACAATTCCTCCCTCCAGACCATCCTGATAGGGAAGATAAGAAGAACTTCACAAAAGGCAAAGTTGTCCATGAAGTAAACGAGATTCCAACGTTTTTTGGTGCGGATGTGCTTGCTCAGCTCAAAGCTC
>NC_057809.1:620660991-620662204 GCF_018294505.1 Triticum aestivum
TGCCGACGGCTTTGCCGTAGGCATATCTTCGCCACGTGTCGCCCCCTGAACCGCCAACAGTTTTGACGGCGCAGTCCGTTGCCGTCAGACGGGAAACTACGCCGACGGCTAATCTATGCCGACGGCTGCGCCAGGGCCGTCGGCATAGCCACCTATGCCGACGGCATTATTATGCCGATGGTCTGACAGGAGTACGCTGACGTGATCTACACTGACGGGGATATGCCGACGGCAGCCGTCGGCATAGATCTATGCCGACGGCTATGGGGCCTATGCCGACGGCCCCTGGCCGTAGGCATAGACCGCGAGTCCGGTAGTGACTGGACAGTTTCTTCAAATTGTACTTCACCCTACTATTGTCTGAGTTTCTTGCAAATTGAATTAGCACAAATAAAAAGGAGACCCGACATCTCTATCACCTACACTACATACACGGGCTGAGCAACAAGAGTCAGGTAGGCTAAGTGCAAGTAATTTACTAAAACAAATTCACATGGCTTGGAGAAGACATCATCACGGAATTTCAGATTTGGCGCATGTTTCGACGGATACTTGGCATCTGATTCTGGTACAGAAACTCTTACCTCCAATCCAGCTTTTCTCGTAACAGGCCGGCCCATATAACAAAAGAACAGTGTGGGTTTCCCGGCTTTGGTAACACTAGCAAATATGCCCGTGCGTTGCAACGGAAGAAAAAATTACACGTTGGTCAATATCCGACATATGAATGTTCTCTATTTTAACACGATGGCTCACCATGTTGCCAATTATCTTTCTTCTCACTCTCGTTGATGATGGATGCAATATCCACGTGATCGCAATGCATTCAACGTGGTAAAAAATGGGCTTGTCACTGTACGACACACTTGTCATTGTCTCGCGCAAGGGAATGTTTTGAACTTTGAAAACAAATCTCATCGACCATGGACTACTCGCCAACCCCAAGACATATAAAGAATTTCCAAAATTAATCAAATCCTAGATATAAAATACATCTGAATAGGAAGAGTTTTTTGAATCGACAAACATTCTTTTTAAATTTAGACATTTTTTTAAATTCACAAACATTTGTTTTTTAGACGAACATTTATTGAAATGCATGAATAGTTTTTGATTTCATGATGACTCAGATTCACAAATATGTTTTGAATACACGATCATTTTATCAAGATCATGAACTTGATTTTATTTAACGACATTTCTTTCCAAATTA
>NC_057809.1:620662674-620663015 GCF_018294505.1 Triticum aestivum
AATACTTTTTAAATTTATGAAATATATTCAAACTTATGAAGATATATATTTTTTGAACATTTTCATAAATTCTTGTAAATTTTGTTGATGATATCTTTAGAGTTTTCGGATGTTTGTTTGAATTGTGAATATTGTTTTTATTCATGAACATTTTTTCAAATTAGTGTGAGTTTTTTCAAAACCATGATATGCAGAAGGGACCAGACAAGATTTGAGATGGCTAGGCACTTACAGCGAAGATCCGGCGTGAAAAAGTTGATGCACGTCGATGAGGATGATGTGGCCTCTCGCGTCGGGGAAGGTGGCGTCGGCTCGGGGAAGGAGGGGATTAGCGGCTCGTC
>NC_057809.1:620663446-620698564 GCF_018294505.1 Triticum aestivum
AGGAGGAGGAAGGAGTGACACGGCGAGTGCGATCGGCGGTGATCGAGGGCGCCGGAGGTTACAGCTTGAGTGGAAGAGAGAGGACGAACCGCTCAAACCGAAATTCAAATGAGTACGCACGATGATTTGTCTTATAATAAAGTGCAATGTTAATGCAATTAATTTAATCGAAAAATTTAGGACCGGAATACCCTGGACCTAATTGGGCCAATTAAAGGTATTAAAAAATTTAGGTCGAAAATACTCTTGGGCTCTAAAAAGGATCAGTTAGTGTCATCCGTTAGATCATCCATATAATACACGTGCTCGGGTGTATTATAATGTACCGTAAAATCTCTCGATTTATAAACAAACAACTTAAATGTAACATCATTTAGATACAAGACTTAAGAAATAATGCATTGGCAACCATATGATACCACACTTAAGAAACACAAAATAAACCTATTAAATGCACATCGTTTAGATACACCACTAAATAAACTATGCGTTTAGAGCATCTTTAGCCGCGCCCCAACAGGCCCTCCCCAGGCGTCATAGGGCGCTACTAGGACTCCCTAGTCCTAGTAGGATTCCACCTCCCACATGGAATAGGAAAAAGGGAAGGGAGAAGGAGAAGGAAGGAAGGGGCGCCCCCTTTCCCTAGTCCAATTCGTACTAGTCCATGGGGAAGGGGCGCAGCCACCCTTAAGGTCTTTCTCTCCTTTCCCGTATGGCCCATTAAGGCCCAATACGAATTCCCGTAGCTCTCCGGTACTCCGAAAAATACCCGAATCACTCAGAACCTTTCCGATGTTCGAATATAGCCTTCCAATATATCGATATTTACGTCTCGACCATTTCGAGACTCGTTGTCATGTCCTTGATCTCATCCGGGAGTCCGAACAAACTTCGGTCATCAAATCACATAACTCATAATACAAATCCTCACAGAACGTTAAGCGTGCGGACCCTACAAGTTCAAGAACTATGTAGACATGACCGAGACTCATCTCTGGTCAATAACCAATAGCGGAACCTGGATGCTCATATTGGTTCCTACATATTCTACGAAGATCTTTATCGGTCAAACCGCATAACAACATATGTTGTTCCCTTTGTCATCGGTATGTTACTTGCCCCAGATTCGGTCGTCGGTATCTCAATACCTAGTTCAATCTCGTTACCGGCAAGTCTCTTTACTCGTTCTGTAATGGATAATCCCGCAACTAACTCATTAGTCACATTGCTTGCATGGCTTATAGTGATGTGCATTACCGAGAGGGCCCAGAGATACCTCTCCGATAGACGGAGTGACAAATCCTAATCTCGATCTATGCCAACTCAACAAACACCATTGGAGACACATGTAGAGCATCTTTATAATCACCTAGTTACGTTGTGATGTTTGATAGCACACAAGGTGTTCCTCTGGTATTCGGGAGTTGCATAGTCAGAGGAACATGTATAAGTCATGAAGAAAGCAGTAGCAATAAAACTGAACGATCATTATGCTAAGGTAACTGATGGGTCTTGTCCATGGCTAGGAAACTTAACCATCTTTGATTAACAAGCTAGTCAAGTAGAGGCATACTAGGCACACTCTGTTTGTCTATGTATTCACACATGTACTAAGTTTTTGGTTAATACTATTCTAGCATGAATAATTAACATTTATCATGATATAAGGAAATATAAATAACAACTTTATTATTGCCTCTAGGGCATATTTCCTTCAATCTCCCACTTGCACTAGAGTCAATAATCTAGTTCACATCGCCGTGTGATTTAACACCAATAGTTCACATCACCATGTGATTAACACCCATAGTTCACATCGCCATGTGACCAACACTCAAAGGGTTTACTAGAGTCAGTAATCTTAGTTCACATCACCATGTGATTAACACCTAAAGAGTACTAAGGTGTGATCATGTTTTGCTTGTGAGAGAAGTTTAGTCAACGGGTCTGCCAAATTCAGATCCGCATGTATTTTGCAAATTTCTATGTGTACAATGCTCTGCACGGAGCTACTTTAGCTAATTGCTCCCACTTTCAATATGTATCCGGATTGTGACTTAGAGTCATCCAGATCGGTGTCAAAGCTTGCATCGACGTAACTCTTTACGATGAACTCTTTATCACCTCCATAACCGAGAAATATTTTCTTAGTCCTCTAAGGATAATTTTGACCGTTGTCCAGTGATCCACTCCTAGATCGAAAATTGTACTCCCTTGCCAAACTCAGGGCAGGGTATACAATAGGTCTGGTACACACCATGGCATACTTTATAGAACCTATGGCTGAGGCATAGGGAATGACTTTCATTCTCTCTCTATATTCTGCCGTGGTCGGGGTTTGAATCTTACTCAACTTCACACCTTGCAACACAGACAAGAACTCTTTCTTTGACTGTTCCATTTTGGACTACTTCAAAATCTTGTTAAGATATGTACTCATTGAAAAATATATCAAGCGTCTTGATTTATCTCTATATATCTTGATGCTCAATATGTAAGTAGCTTTATAGGTAATTCTTTCTTTGAAAAACTCCTTTCAAATTCTCCTTTATGCTTTCTAGAAAATTCTACATCATTTCTGATCAACAATATGTCATTCACATATACTTATCAAAAAGGCTGTAGTGCTCCCACTCACTTTCTTGTAAATACAAGCTTCACCGCAAGTCTGTATAAAACTATATACTTTGATCAACTCATCAAAGCGTATATTACAACTCCGAGATGCTTGCACCAGTCCAAAGATGGATCGCTGGAGCTTGCACATTTTGTTAGCACCTTTAGGATTGACAAAACCTTCTGGTTGCATCATATACAATTGTTCTTTAAGAAATCCATTTAAGGAATGTAGTTTTGATATCCATTTGCCAGATTTCATAAAATGTGGCAATTTGCTAACATGATTCAGATAGACTTAAGCATCGCTACGAATGAGAAAATCTCATCGTAGTCAACACCTTGAACTTGTCAAAAACTGTTTTTTGACAATTCAAGCTTTGTAGATAGTAACACTACTATCAGCGTCCGTCTTCCTCTTGAAAATCCATTTATTCGTAATGGATCACCGATCATCAGGCAAGTCAATCAAAGTCCATACTTTGTTCAAATATATGGATCCTATCTCAGATTTCATAGCTTCAGGACATTTCATGGAATCTGGGCTCATCATCGCTTCCTCATAGTTCATAGGTTCGTCATGGTCTAGTAACATGACTTCCAGAAAGGATTACCGTACCACTCTGGTGCAGACCATACTCTGGTTGTCCTACGAGGTTCGGCAGTAACTTGATATGAAGTTTCATGATCATCATCATTAACTTCCTCACTAATTGGTGTAGGCATCACTCGAACTGATTTCTGTGATGAACTACTTTCCAGTTTGGGAGAAGGTACAATTACCTTATCAAGTTCTACTTTCCTACCACTCACTTCTTTCGAGAGAAACTTCTTCTCTAGAAAGGATTCACTCTTTAGTAAAAAAGATCTTGCCTTTCGGATCTGTGATAGAAGGTGTACCCACCAGTTTCTTTTGGGTATCCTATGAAGACGCACTTCTCGGATTTGGGTTTGAGCATATCAGGTTGAAACTTTTTCACATAAGCATCGCTACCTCAAACTTTAGAAACGACAGCTTAGGTTTCTTGCTAAACCACAGTTCATATGGTGTCATCTCAATGGATTTAGATGGTGCCCTATTTAACGTGAATGCAGCTGTCTCTAATGCATAACCCCAAAATGATAGAGATAAATTGATAAGAGACATCATAGATTGCACCATATCTAATAAAGTACGGTTATGACGTTTGGACACACCATTACACTGTGGTGTTCCAGGAGGCGTGAGTTGCGAAACTATTCCGCATTGTTTCAAATGAAGACCAAACTGGTAACTCAAATATTCTCCTCCATGATCAGATCGTAGAAACTTTATTTTCTTGTTACGATGATTTTCTACTTCACTCTGAAATTCTTTGAACTTTTCAAATGTTTTAGACTTATGTTTCATCAAGTAGATATACCTATATCCGCTCAAATCATCTGTGAAGGTTAGAAAATAACGACACCCACCATGAGCCTCTACACTCATCAGACCGCATACATCAGTATGTATTATTTCCAATAAGTCAGTTGCTAGCTCCATTGTTCCGGAGAACGGTGTCTTAGTCATCTTTCCCATGAGGCATGGTTCGCAAGCATCAAGTGATTCCAAAAGTCCATCAACATGGAGTTTCTTCATGCGCTTCACACCAATATGACCTAAACGACAATGCCACATATAAGTTGCACTATCATTATTAACTTTGCATCTTTTGGCTTCAATATTATGAATATGTGTATCACTACGATCGAGATTCAATAAACCATTTATATTGAGTGTATGACCATAGAAGGTTTTATTCATGTAAATAGAACAACAATTATTCTTTGACTTAAATGAATAACCGTATTGCAATAAAGATGATCCAATCATATTTATGCTCAACGCAAACACCAAATAACATTTTAGGTTCAACACTAATCCCAAAGGTAAAGGGTGTGTGCGATGGTGATCTTATCAACCTTGGAATCACTTCCAACTCACATCATCACCTCGCTAACTAGTCTCTGTTTATTTTGCAACTCCCGTTTCGAGTTACTACTCTTAGCAACTGAACCAGTATCAAATACTGAGGGGTTGCTATAAACACTAGTAAAGTATACATCAATAACATGTATATCAAATATACTTTTTTTCACTTTGCCATCCTTCTTATCCGCCAAGTATCTAGGGCAATTCCACTTCCAGTGACCATTTCCTTTGCAGTAGAAGCACTCAGTTCCAGGCTTGGGTCTATCTTTGGGCTTCTTCATGGGAGCAGCAACTTGCTTGCTATTCTTCTTTGAAGTTCCCTTTCTTTTCCTTTGCCCCTTTTCTTGAAACTAGTGGTCTTGTTAACCATCAACACTTGATGCTCTTTCTTGATTTCTACCTTCGCCGATTTTAGTATCGCAAAGAGCTCGGGAATCGTTTTCGTCATCCCTTGCATATTATAGTTCATCACAAAGTTCCAGTAACTTGGTGATAGTGACTAGAGAACTCTTTCAATCACTATCTTATCTGGAAGATTAACTCCCACTTGATTCAAGCGATTGTAGTACTCAGACATTCTGAGCACATGCTCACTGGTTGAGCTATTATCCTCCATCTTGTAGGAAAAGTACTGTCAGAGGTCTCATACCTCTCGACACGAGCATGAGTATGAAATACCAATTTCAACTCTTAGAACATCTTATATGCTCTCTGGCGTTCAAAACGTTTTGGAAGTCCCGGTTCTAAGCCTTAAAGCATGGTGCACTAAACTATCAAGTAGTCATCATACCGAGCTTTTCAAACGTTCATAACGTCTGCATCTGCTCCTGCAACAGTTCTGTCACCTAGTGGTGCATCAATGACATAATACTTCTGTGCAGCATTGAGGATAATCCTCAGATCACGGAGCTAGTCCACATCATTGCTACTAACATCTTTCAACTTATTTTTCTCTAGGAACATATCAAAAATAAATGGGGAGCTACAACACGGGCTATTGATCTACAACATAGATATGCAAATACTATCAGGACTAAGTTCATGATAAATTAAAGTTTAATTAATCATATTACTTAAGAACTCCCACTTAGATAGACATCCCTCTAATCATCTAAGTGATCACGTGATCCATATCAACTAAACCATGTCCGATCATCACATGAGATGGAGTAGTTTTCAATGGTGAACATCTCTACGTTGATCATATCTTCTATATGATTCATGCTCGACCTTTCGGTCTCTAGTGTTCCGAGGCCATATCTGCATATGCTAGGCTCATCAAGTTTAACCCGAGTAGTCTGCTTGTGCAAAACTGGCTTGCACCTGTTGTATGTGAACGTAGAGCTTATCACACCCGATCATCACGTGGTGTCTTAGCACAAAGAACTGTAGCAACGGTGCATACTTAGGGAGAAGACTTGTACCATGAAATTTAGTGAGAGATCATCTTATAATGCTACCGTCGAACTAAGCAAAATAAGATGCATAAAGATAAACATCACATGCAATCAAAATATGTGACATGATATGACCATGATCATCTTGCGCCTTTGATCCCCATCTCCAAAGTACCGTCATGATCTCTATCGTCACCGGCATGACACCATGATCTCCATCATCTTGATCTCTATCAATGTGTCGTCACATGGTCGTCTCACCAACTATTGCTCTTGCAACTATTGCTATCACATAGCGATAAAGTAAAGCAATTATTTGGCGCTTGCATCTTATGCAATAAAGAGACAGCCATAAGGCTTCTGCCAGTTGCCGATAACTTCAACAAAACATGATCATCTCATACAACAATTTATATCTCATCATGTCTTGACCATATCACATCACAACATGCCCTGCAAAAACAAGTTAGACGTCCTCTACTTTGTTGTTACAAGTTTTACGTGGCTGCTACAGGCTGAGCAAGAATCGTTCTTACCTACGCATCAAAAACCACAACGTAGTATAGTGATTGCTTTTTGATCTTCAGAAAGAACCTTGTTCATTCAAACTGATTCAACTAAAGTTGGAGAAACAGACACCCACTAGCCACCTGTGTGCAAAGCACGGCGGTAGAACCAGTCTCGCGTAAGCGTACACGTAATGTCGGTCTGGGCCGCTTCATCCAACAATACCGCCGAATCAAGAATCAACTAGTAACGACAAGCAATATGTATATACTCACGCCCACAACTCCTTTCTGTTCTACTCGTGCATATAACATCTACACATAGACCTGGCTTGGATGCCACTGTTGGGGAACGCAGTAATTTAAAAAAATTCCTACGCACACGCAAGATCATGGTGATGCATAACAACGAGAGGGGAGAGTGTTGTCTACGTACCCTCATAGACCGTAAGCGGAAGCGTTATGACAACGCGGTTGATGTAGTCGTACGTCTTCACGATCCGACCGTTCCTAGTACCGAAAGTACGACACCTTCGCGATCTGCACACGTTCAGCTCGATGACGTCCCACGAACTCTTGATCCAGCCGAGTGTCGAGGGAGAGCTTCGTCAGCACGACGGCGTGATGACGGTGATGATGATGCTACCGGAACAGGGCTTCGCCTAAGCACTGCTACGATATGACCGAGGTGGATTATGGTGGAGGGGGGCACCGCACACGGCTAAGGGATCAATGATCAACTTGTGTGTCTATGGGGTGCCCCCTGGCCATTTATATAAAGGATGGAGGGAGGAGGAGGCCGGCCCTCATAGGACGCACCCAAAGTGTGGAGTTCTACTAGGACTCCCTAGTCCTAGCTAGTAGGATTCCACCTTCCACATGGAATAGGAAAAAGGGAAGGGAGAAGGAGAAGGAAGGAAGGGGCGCCCCCTTTCCCTAGTCCAATTCGGACCAGTCCATGGGGAAGGGGCGCGACCACCCTTAAGGCCTTTCTCTCTTTTCCAGTATGGCCCATTAAGGCACAATACGAATTCCCATAACTCTCCGGTACTCCAAAAAATACCCGAATCACTCGGAACCTTTCCGATGTCCGAATATAGCCTTCCAATATATCGATATTTACGTATCGACCATTTCAAGACTCCTCGTCATGTCCCCGATCTCATTCGGGACTCCGAACAAACTTCGGTCATCAAATCACATAACTCACAATACAAATCGTCACATAACGTTAAGCGTGCGGACCCTACGAGTTCGAGAACTATGTAGACAATCGGTTCCTACATATTCTATGAAGATCTTTATTGGTCAAAACGCATAACAACATACTTGTTCCCTTTGTCATCGGTATGTTGCTTGCCCGAGATTCGATCGTCGGTATCTCAATACCTAGTTCAATCTCGTTACCGGCAAGTCTCTTTACTCAACCCATAATGCCTCATCCCGCAACTAACTCATTAGTCACATTGCTTTCAAGGCTTATAGTGATGTGCATTACCGAGAGGGCCTAGAGATACCTCTCTGATAGACGGAGTGACAAATCCTAATCTCGATCTGTGCCAACTCAACAAACACCATTGGAGACACCTGTAGAGCATCTTTATAATCACCTAGTTACGTTGTAATGTTTGATAGCACACAAGGTGTTCCTCCGGTATTTGGGAGTTGCATAATCTCATAGTCAGAGGAACATGTATAAGTCATGAAGAAAGCAGTAGCAATAAAACTGAACAATCATTATGCTAAGCTAACAGATGGGTCTTGTCCATCACATCATTCTCTAATGATGTGATCCCGTTCATCAAATGACAACGCATGTCCATGGCTAGGAAACTTAACCATCTTTGACTAACGAGCTAGACAAGTAGAGGCATACTAGGGACACTCTATTTGTCTATGTATTCACACATGTACTAAGTTTCCGGTTAATACAATTCTAGCATGAATAATAAGCATTTATCATGACATAAGGAAATATAAATAACAACTTTATTATTGCCTCTCGGGCATACTTCCTTCACCGCCATGCCGCCAAAGAAGTACGTGATCCCCCACGCCGCGACAACTGCGCCCGCCACCATCGCCCAGTCGAAGCAGAGGAAGCCGAGGGTGCTGCCATCCAAGCCATCGGGCATGCCAAACACCGACTGGGGGAGGGGTGGAAGTTCAGCGCTGGGAGGCTGTCACCGCCGACCGGCGGAATAGGGCCATCGCCAAGAAGGCTCGGGACAACGCGGCGCGTGCGGCTACGGCCGCGGCGGTTCAAGCCGAGGCTGAGGCGGCTCGCGTGGGGATGATGAACCCACCCGGCGGCCATGCCCAGTACGAGCCCTAGAGCCAGCAAAGCGTCGGCTCTCTAGGCGGCTTCTCATCGTCGGCGCAACCATGGGCATGCACGCCGTCGCCGGGCTACTCCGACGGGGACACACACGGTGGGTTCAACCCCAACATCACGTTCCCCCATGGACACCCGGACCAGAGCATGCCCTCGCCCGCCTTTGCCGGCGTGCAGTACCCTCCGTACAACTACTCGCCGCCGCCTTACGCGTCCTCCCCAATGCCCTCTCTCCGCCGTGGCGCCCTGCCCTTCTCACAAACATCCACGACACACCTCGGCGACACCGATGAGACCGACGCCGACATGGACGACATCATCATGGCAGGCTCGGCCGCGGCCGCCGCGTCCCCCGGGTTCACTACCCAGGATGACACGGTGGACCTCAGCGGCGGCATGGACGGCGAGCTCGAGTACGGCAAGGAGGAGCCGGAGGAGCACGAGGAGGAGGAGCCGGCGACTGTTCCGGTGAGGAGGCGCAAGAAGAAGAAGGGGCCCGGTTCAAGAATTCATCCGATTAACCAGTTAACTTGCCGATTAATCCCTACTCATAGGGTCCCCGAGTAGCCGATTACCTGATAAATCGTCCGATTAATTGATTAAATGGCCGATTAACTTGCCGAGTAGCCTATTAATCCCCTACTCACCAGCCGACCGAGCAGCTACCAGTTAACGATTTCCTCAACAATGGAAGGGGGCGACCAGGAACGGCGAGCCGCACATCAAGTGGACGTCCAAGGAACAGGAATGCCTCGCCGAAGCTTGGAAAGTCGTCTGCCTCGACCCGACCACCGACGCGAACCAGAGCATCGAGACGTACTGGGAGCGCATCAAGGCCTAGTTCGACGAGCACAAACTCGTCCACCACTACTTTAAAGGCGTCTACATGCAGTGCGGGGCGAAGGCAATGGCGAACCATTGGGAGCTCATCCAGGCGGCGTGCAACAAATGGCATGGGATCATCGAGGAGATCGCAGCTTGCCCGAAGAGCGGCACCAACGTTGAGGATCAGGTATGGCACACCGGCCTCCCGCTTCTCTTCGCCGTGTGCGCCCGCCAACTGTTTGTTCCTCTGCGCAGCTGGTGCGCATGTTCGCCTTGTACCGCCTGGGCAACCATGACCAAGAGTTCAAGTACCTCCACGTCTGAAAGAGGATCGACAAGTGCGGAAAGTGGGCGGAAGTCCGGCGCACCCTCGACTAGGCCAAGGAGACCTACAAGCCGGACGAGCTGACGGCGGGTGCGTCAGAAGGGCCAATACGGGGAAACACGACGACGCGGCAACCGCATGAGTGTAGGAGTCCATCGAACACTGCCTCGCCGACACACAAGCCCGGGCCGCCCTGCGTGAAGAGAAGACCGAGGCGCGGTGGTCGGCGTTGATGACGAACAGCGCTATCAAGCTCGAGCAGCTCCAGACCAACGTCGCCGTGAAGAATAGGAACACCGACCTGGCTTTTCTGATGGGCGGGGCGGACATGCTCCAGAGCAACGACGAGCAGCTCAAGGTATGGTACATGGCGGAGCGCGGCCTCATCCTGAACCGGCTGACGACGACGGCGCCACCAACTCCCACGCCCACGCCGCCGCCGCCGCCAACTCCCACGCCCACGCCAACGCCGCCGTTTTAAAGAATTGGTAGTGATCATTCTTGTGAAAAAAACGTAGAATCCTTTGACGGCCCGTCCGCAGCCGCATGTCCCTACCCCTAGTGTGCTATCTTACCTGTCTCTGCAGCTCTCTCACTTATTTCCTCAATGGATATCTCTTGTCGCTTCGTAAGCCCGCTGCCCCTCCCCATCAAAAAAGAAGAAAAAAGTAAAAAAACACCACGAAAAGCTAAAAGAAATATGTCATTTGTACATCACAATTGCTCCTCTGATCATCACACACCTATATGAAGTAGAGTAATTTACAAAAAAATTGTTCAACTTAAGAGGTCAATTTCACAGTTACTTGTAGCACCAGATTACAATCTTACATGACAGAGCTAGAAAGATCGCACCTTTGCTGAATGTAGACCAATAGTGATGAACCATTGCTCTATTGGAACCATCCAGAACAGATAATGGACATTACAATTCACACTAGTAGAGAATGGAATAACGTGATTAGCGCCGTAGCGGCCGAATTTGCTAAACGTGTCGTTTCTTTAAATACACATAACGGTGCTATAACGACGATATAGCGAGGTATTTTTTACGTTGATACAGATGGATCGTATCCGCCCTCTGATGGTTCGGCGGCAACTGGTATGTTGCTCAGAGACTCAAGTGGCGCGATCATATTTACTGCATGTCGCTGATCATGTGTGATAATGCTCTTGAGTCAGAACTATCAGCAATCTTTAAAGGTGTATCTTTGGCTCTGTAGTTGAGTAATCTTTCGATAATTGGACAATTGGACTGTCTTGAGGCCGTCAACTTGTTGAGAACAAGGAAATTGATAGGTTAAGAAACCCTTTCTTGATCTAGGGGATCGAAAGAAAACTGCCTGAAGGGAATACTAGTATTACTCATATACGTCGCACTCAAAACAATATAAGCCACTCTATGGCAAGTTATGGTAGGGCTCAGAGCCACACATCTTTTTGGTTACGTTCAGGACCTGATGAGGTCATAAAACTTTGTAAATTTTACTGTAATCCTACTGTTTCAGTAATACAAGTATTTTCCCTGTAAAAAAACCCACTCATCTCACTGCTGTCATGAACTACCAGTCTGTGGTTGGAACATGTCAACCATCTCGGTAGTATGATCATTATTATTTGACTTTTGCTTCAGTACACCCCCTAATTATTTTCAAAAAGGTAGTTCCATCTATCCATGTAGATTAACTGTTAATTGAGATAAACTTTATTGAGACAAGAAATTGGTTGAATTTCAGTTGAAAAATAAGATGATTAGACAGAAAAATATGGAACGGTAACTCAGATCTGTCTTCATCTATCGTTTCTTGAGTCGTTCGTGGAATAGAAAACCTCCTGCTAGTGCGACCATGAATCTTGCGACAGCTAAACCTTGCTAGGGAGCAGTTGCTTCATGAAGTTGCCTATCCTTGGAAGAGCTTACTCTTCTCCCCAATAACTTGGTTGTCGGTGTGTTGGCATGGTGTTCGTGTTCAGTAAATCTTTCTTGATGCATGCATCATGTTATCCTACCTTGCAATGCAGTTGCAGATCTCCATCATTTTGCTTGGCACTTTCTCAAAGCTCTCCATCGACTGTAATGGCAGCTTTCTCTCTCCTCTATTTCAAAATCAAATCCAAGAAAGAGAAAATGTTTTTTCTCATTTGAAAGGCCGACTTGGTCCTCCTATCTCACATCCCCTCTTCGCTGATGAGAACATCTTATTTGCAAAGAGTAACACACATAGTGTGCATGCATTGTGTTCAACTTTGGATGTGTGCTGTCATAGATCTCAATCAATCTATGGTAAGGTTGCCTTGGTTGGTTCATTTGTTGCTATATACACTCATTACACTTTAATATGTGGTTTAACATCGCATCCACGTAACTAAGGCTACATTTAGCATTGTGATGTAATCGGGTTACCTCCCGTCCCTTTTCCTACTTTAGACTTCCTTTGTTGCCTTACTTTTTATCTAGCTATTTGGTGCCAAACTTCACATCAAATTGAATTATATAAAATAATTACATCAAATTACATGTGAGCAACTGGTTAAATCGAAACACAAGCTAGTGATCCAAGCTGAGAGTGTGGGTGCCATAAGAGCGGTCAATCTAGAAGCTATATCATTAGCTTCTGGAACATAAGGCCTGATAAATATATTTTCGGACCATCTTCCAATCTTGTAAGTCAAATAAGTACCTTTTGACTAGTTGGCTAAAACCGTGCAGCTGAAATTAAGAAAGGAACCGGGGGGGGGGGATCATCAATTGAGTGTCCATGTACACATCCATCATGGATGGGGCATGCATGAATTATATGTATTCGGGTAGCTCCCTCCCTCCCGCCCGCTGATGGGGTCATGTACCTAGGGTAGGGCCACATACCTGATCTAAGTACCCTGCCCAAGGACACCCTTAGAAGAGGTCACCTTCCAGTCGACCAACGAGAGACACACTCGACTGCCTTGAAGGACTCGACCACGAAGACTCACTCGACCACCAGAAGGTCAAGAGGCACTCTGCACTGCAACGGCCTGTAATTAAGTAGACTTTATGATAGTAAAGACACTTTATGTGGGGCGTTACCAGTAACGCCCCGGACTTAACTCACCTTAAACCCTCTCCTACGTGGGCTGGCTGGGGTCCTGGCGCACTCTATATAAGCCACCCCCTCCACAGGTAGAGGGGTTCGGCACCCTGTAACTCATATACATATAATCCACTTGACCGCCTCCGGGCTCTGAGACGTAGGGCTTTTACTTCCTCCGAGAAGGGCCTGAACTCGTACATCTCTTGCGTTTACAACCTCTCCATAGCTAGGACCTTGCCTCTCCATACCTACCCCCCACTCTACTGTCAGGCTTAGAACCACGATAGTTGGCGCCCACCTTGGGGCAGGTGTTTTAGCAATTTTGTGGAGAAGTTGCGATTCTTCCGAGTACTTTCATCATGGTGGCTGCTGGAGTTTTGGTCGAGGGTCGAGAGATCCGTCTCGGCGCTCTCACCTTCACCGCCGACGACTCCGCCTGGCTCCAGGAGGCTCCACTCGACGTTGATGCGCTCCCCGTCTGCGGTGCGACACATTTTCGCGCATGTGTCCGCGGCGTTCTGCTGCGGCAACCGTCGACCCCGTATCGGTCGACATCCCCATCGACCACCCTCCCAGTCTCCCGTCAGCGCAAGCGCTCGGGCCGGTCGAGGATTCAGCGGTGGGTGAGGCACGCGGTGGCTCGCCAGACGGCCACCACCCAAGTTGCGGCAATCGAGCCCGACGAATCTCTCTACGGCCTGTTCGATCTGTCGACTGGCTACGTAGAGACCGCATCCGAGTGCGATAGCAGTGATCCAGCGGCGGAAATTCTGATGGTCGACGGGCCCCGCAGTCCCCCTGGCTTCGCCCGTGATGGTGGAGCAGGCGACGGAGGCGACCCCGCACGAGACCACGAAGAGTACAAGCCCGAGCCACTCGACTCTCTGCAAAGAGAAGAACTTCGCCGCAGGAACATGGATGTCCTGCGTACTCCCATCGCAGGAGAAACCCCCGAGGCTCGCGCCTTGGAGGAGGTACGTTTGGCCAATTTGGCCGAACGCACTCGACTGGAGAATCTTCAGCGAGCACTCGACGAGCGCGCGCGGCAACGAATTCCCGACACCAGTCGACGTCAACTCTTCCCGACGACTCAGGTATATCGAACCCCAATCCAGAATTTAGCAGCTGCGACCCGTATAGCAGAGTCCATCCAACCCTCTCAGTCGGAAGCTGGCAGAGGCTTGATGCAGATCAGGGATCTGCTCCGGGCAGCAGGAGATCAGAATTCGGCCGTGTCGCAGTCGCACAACAGAATTCACAGTTGATCCGTCGCTGCGAATACGGTTCAGTCGGCTCACAGCCCCAGATCGCCTCCGCGGCGTGAAGGGCGCGAGAATTGGCGAGACCAATATGGTGACCGACTCGACCGAGATGATAGGCGTCGAGTGCCCAATTCCCCTCCGAGGGGTGGGTCTTACGCTCCTCGGCAGCAAGATGACAGACGTCAGCTCAGTGCGGGGCGAAGAGTTCCAGTCCACCCCAGAGAACCAGGCTTCGATGCGCGGTCCATTATCGTGCAAGGTCTGGTCGACCGAAACAGAGCCCATCGAGGTGGACTCGACAGAGATGCGCCCACAAGCAGTCGAGTGCATGTTTCTGGTCCTGAATGTTTCAGCAGAGCTATCAGAGCCGCAGTTATCCCTCCCCATTTCAGGTTGGCGACATGAGTCAGCAAGTTCACTGGTGAGTCTAAGCCTGAAACTTGGCTTGAGGACTACCGAGTGGCGGTTCAGATTGGTGGTGGGAACGACGAGGTGGCCATGAAGCATTTGCCCCTCATGCTGGAAGGCTCTGCCAGGGCATGGTTGACTCAATTACCTCCTAGCAGCATTTACACTTGGGAAGATCTGTCCCGAGTGTTCATCAGAACGTTTGAAGGAACTTGCAAGCGACCGGCTGGACTGACGGAGTTGCAAGTCTGCGTGCAGAAGACCAATGAGACTCTCAGAGAGTATATTCAGAGATGGATCACTTTGCACCATACTGTGGAGAATGTGTCTGATCATCAGGCAGTCTGCGCCTTTAAAGATGGCGTCAAGAACAGAGAATTGAGCTTGAAGTTTGGTCGAACCAGTGACATGACCTTGAGTCGGATGATGGAGATTGCTACCAAGTACGCCAACGGCGAAGAAGAAGACCGACTCTGAAGCGGCAAGCACAAGCCGAGTCAGTCGGAAAAGGGAAACACCAGTCGGAAACAGAAGCGGAAGGCTGAACCGACAGCTCCTGGAGAGGCTCTGGCCGTGACTCAGGGAAAGTTTAAAGGGAAACCAAAAGGATCCTGGAACCCTAAGAAGGTAAAGGATAAAGAAGGGAACGACGTGATGGATATGCCGTGTCACATACACATGAAGAAAGACGAAGAGGGGAATATCATCTACCCGAAGCACACCACTCGCCAATGTCGACTCCTGATCCAGCAGTTTCAGGGAAAACAGTCTAATAACAAGGAGAAGGAGTCGGACAAGGTCGAAGACAAGGAGGACAGTGAGGAAGGATATCCCCATATCAACTCTACTCTAATGATCTTTGCAGATGTGGAGAGCAAGAGTCGATTGAAAGTTATTAACCGTGAGGTGAACATGGTTGCCCCAGCAAAAGCAAACTATCTGAAATGGTCCCAAACACCCATCACCTTCGACCAATCTGATCACCCGACTCATATTGCCACCCCTGGGAGGAAGGCTTTGGTGGTCGATCCAGTTGTTGAAGGCACTCGACTGACAAAAGTGCTTATGGACGGTGGTAGTGGGTTGAATTTGCTGTATGCAGACACACTGAAAGGAATGGACATTCCGATGTCCCGACTGAGCACCAGTAACATGAGCTTTCATGGAGTTATACCAGGAAAGAAAGCCGAGTCACTCGGCCAAATAGCTCTGGACGTGGTGTTTGGCGATTCGAAACATTTTCGCAAAGAGAAGTTGACGTTCGAGGTCGTGGATTTTCAGAGTGCATATCATGCCATTTTGGGGAGACCAGCTTATGCACGGTTCATGGCTCGACCATGTTACGTGTACCTCAAATTGAAGATGCCCGGCCCCAAAGGAGTGATCACTGTCACCGGTGATCGGAAAAAGGCAGAAGAGTGCTTCCAGAAAGGCTCAAAGATTGCTGATTCCCAGGTGACAACGGTCGAGTTCGAAGAATACAAGCAAAAGCAGATCCGAGTGACTTGCTACGATCCAAGAAACCTGCCACAGAGTCTGCATTTCAGTCGTCCGGTGAGACGAAGCCTGTTCACATTCACCCGACCGACCCCGATGCAGCTCCGACCCGCATCTCCACAACACTCGACCCAAAATAGGAAGAAGCGCTCATCCAGTTCCTCCGTGAGAACTGGGACATTTTTGCATGGAAGCCCGCTGACATGCCAGGTGTTCCCAGGGGACTGGCTGAGCATCGCCTAAGAGTCGACTCATCTGCAAAACCAGTTAAAGAGCATCTTCGGCGGTCCGCCGTCCAGAAGAGAAAAGCCATTGGTGAGGAAGTGGCTCGACTGTTGGCGGCAGGATTTATCCGAGAGATATACCACTCCGAGTGGCTCGCTAATGTCGTCATGGTTCCTAAGAAAGACAAATCACTCCGAATGTGCATTGATTTCAAGCACATCAACCGGGCCTGCCCGAAAGATCATTTTCCTCTCCCTCGCATAGATCAAATTGTTGACTCGACCGCGGGATGCGAGAGACTGTCTTTTCTAGACGCCTACTCCGGGTACCACCAGATCCGTCTGTACGGACCCGGCGAGGTAAAAACAGCTTTCATCACTCCATTCGGGTGCTTCTGCTATATCACCATGCCATTCGGCCTCAAGAATGCCGGAGCCACATTTATGCGAATGATTCAGAAGTGTCTACTCACTCAAATCAGTCGGAATGTGGAAGCGTATATGGATGATATCGTTGTCAAGTCACGAAAAGGTTCCGACCTGCTCGCTGATCTCGCCGAAACATTTGCCAACCTCAGAAGGTATGATATCAAGCTCAATCCATCAAAGTGCACATTTGGAGTTCCTGGTGGCAAGTTACTCGGTTTTCTCGTTTCCGAACGAGGAATCGACGCTAATCCAGAGAATATCGGCACTATTCTCCGAATGAAACGCCCTATGCGAGTGCACGATGTCCAGAAGCTTACTGGATGCTTGGCCGCATTAAGTCGATTCATTTCACGACTCGGTGAAAAGGCATTGCCTCTTTACCGACTGATGAAGAAGGCAGACAAGTTCGAGTGGACTCCAGAAGCTGATGCAGCGTTTGCCGAGCTAAAAGCTCTGCTCTCCACCCAGCCGGTGCTTGCTGCTCCAATCAGCAAAGAGCCTCTGTTGCTCTATATCGCAGCCACAGGACAAGTCGTCAGTACTGTGCTTACGGTCGAGCGGGAAGAAGAAGGAAAAGCTCTCAAAGTTCAGCGCCCAGTGTATTATTTGTCTGAAGTCTTGACTCCATTCAAGCAGAGATATCCTCATTATCAGAAGCTTGTGTATGGAATATACATGACCACAAAGAAGGTTGCTCATTATTTCTCTGATCATTCCATCACAGTCGTCAGCGACGCTCCACTATCAGAGATTTTGCACAACAGAGATGCAACTGGTCGAGTGGCCAAATGGGCGATTGAACTTCTTCCCCTTGATATCGAGTTTGAGGCAAAGAAAGCCATTAAGTCCCAGGCAATAGCAGATTTCCTCGCCGAGTGGATTGAACAGCAGCAGCCGACTGAAGTTCACTCGGAGCATTGGACCATGTTCTTTGATGGCTCTAAGATGTTGAATGGTTCCGGTGCTGGGGTTGTCCTGGTTTCCCCCAGAGGAGATAAGCTCAGATATGTGCTCCAGATTCACTTTGATTCCTCCAACAATGAGGCAGAATATGAGGCCCTCTTATATGGGTTGCGCATGGCCATTTCACTCGGCGTCCGTCGCCTGATGGTCTATGGCGACTCGGATTTAGTGGTCAATCAAGTGATGAAGGAGTGGGACATGAGAAGCCCAGCCATGACTGGATACTGCAGTGCAGTGAGGAAGCTGGAAAAGAAGTTCGAGGGGTTGGAGCTCCATCATATACCCCGACTGAAAAATCAAGCAGCTGATGATCTAGCAAAGATAGGTTCCAAGAGAGAAGCCATTCCGAGTGGTGTGTTCTTGGAGCATGTACACACTCCGTCAGTCAAAGAAGATCCTTTCACCGAAGAAGCTCCACAGCCCAAGAGTGCCACAGATCCGACTGAGGTTGAAGTCCCAGCAGTGGTCGACTTGGTCATGGAGATCTTGGTGGTCATTCCCGATTGGACAGTTCCATATATCGCGTATATCCTGAGAAAAGAGCTCCCGGAGGATGAGGAAGAGGCTCAACAGATCGTCCGCCGATCTAAGGCCTTTACCGTAATCAAAGGACAGTTATACAGAGAAAGCGCGACTGGAGTCGGTCAGAAGTGCATAACGCCGGAAGAAGGTCGAATCATCCTTAATGATATTCACTCGGGGACCTGTGGTCATCACGCGTCCTCTCGGACCATCGTGGCCAAAGCATATCGAGCCGGATTTTACTGGCCAAAGGCGAATGAGATGGCAAAGGAGATAGTGGATAAGTGCGAGGGATGTCAGTTTTACTCGAATATGTCGCACAAGCCTGCATCAGCCCTGAAGACCATTCCACTCGTCTGGCCTTTCGCAGTATGGGGGTTGGACATGGTCGATCCTTTGAGAATAGGGCGAAGTGGCTTCACGCATGTACTGGTGGCAGTCGACAAGTTCACCAAGTGGATTGAGGCTAAACCAATCAAGAACCTTGACGCCGGTACTGCTGTTAGCTTCATCAGGGAACTAATATTCAGATATGGAGTCCCGCACAGCATCATTACGGATAATGGGTCGAACTTTGACTCGGAGGAATTCAGAGATTTCTGTAACTCTCAAGGCACACGGGTCGACTACGCTGCAGTCGCCCATCCGCAGTCGAATGGACAAGCAGAGCGAGCCAATGGCCTGATTCTCAAGGGATTGAAACCCCGACTGATGCGTGATCTCAAGCATGCAGCTGGAGCTTGGGTCGACGAACTTCCCACAGTGCTTTGGGGACCGCGGAACACACCTAATCAGTCGACCGGAAGAACTCCATTCTTCTTGGTCTACGGAGCTGAAGCAGTCTTGCCGAGTGATCTTCTCCACAATGCTCCTCGAGTTGAAATCTACAACGAAGCAGAAGCTGAACAAGCGCGGCAGGACGCAGTCGACCTTTTAGAGGAAGAAAGGGAGATGGCTCTGATCCGGTCGACCATCTACCAACAAGATTTGCGTCATTTCCACGCCAGAAATGTGAGAGGTCGAGCCTTCCAGGAAGGAGATTTGGTTCTCCGAGTGGATCAGCACAAACCACACAAGCTTGCTCCTTCTTGGGAAGGTCCCTTCATCGTCACCAAGGTTCTCCACAACGGGGCGTACCGTCTTTACAACGTCGAGCATAATATCGACGAGCCCCGAGCTTGGAACGCGGAACTACTCCGCCCATTTTACACTTAAGTTTTATCACTCAGATGAGTTGCAATAAAGTACTTCTGTAGTTCATGGACCTCAAAATAATAGTGTCATAGTTCCTCCATAATTTTTGTCACTTTTCATTTTGTCTAATAAAATTCCCCCTCAGTGGGTGACTTAGCCGCGAATCCGTTCCGCCTAAGTTTGTAAAACATCCTACCGAGTGGTGAGCCAGACTCCCACTCGGAGGCTTAGCTGCGAATCCGTTTCGCCTAAGTTATAAAAATCCTACCGAGTGAAGAGCAAACCTCTCACTCGGGGGCTTAGCTACAGTCCAAGTACTCGCCTAAGTTTGTAAAAAATCCTACCGAGTGGTGAGCCAGACTCCCACTCGGAGGCTTAGCTGCGAATCCGTTTCGCCTAAGTTATAAAAATCCTACGGAGTGAAGAGCAAACCTCTCACTCGGGGGCTTAGCTGCAGTCCAAGTACTCGCCTAAGTAATCAAAAATCCTACCGAGTGAAGAGCAAACCTCTCACTCGGGGGCTTAGCTGCAGTCCAAGTACTCGCCTAAGTTATAAAAATCCTCCCGAGTGGTAAGCCAGACTTCCACTCGGGAGCTTAGCTGCAGCCCAGTGCTCGCCTAAGTTATAAAAATCCTACCGAGTGGTAAGCCAGACTTCCACTCGGGGGCTTAGCTGCAACCCAGTGCTCGCCTAAGTTATAAAAATCCTACCGAGTGGTAAGCCAGACTTCCACTCGGGGGCTTAGCTGCAGCCCAGTGCTCGCCTAAGTTATAAAAATCCTACCGAGTGGTAAGCTAGACTTCCACTCGGGGGCTTAGCTGCAGTCCAAGTACTCGCCTAAGTTACAAAAATCCTACCGAGTGGTAAGCCAGACTTCCACTCGGAGGCTTAGCTGCAGTCCAAGTACTCGCCTAAGTTATAAAAATCCTACCGAGTGGTAAGCCAGACTTCCACTCGGAGGCTTAGCTGCAGTCCAAGTACTCGCCTAAGTTATAAAAATCCTACCGAGTGGTAAGCCAGACCTCTCACTCGGGGGCTTAGCTGCAATCCAAGTACTCGCCTAAGTTATAAAAATCCTGCCGAGTGGTAAGCCAGACTTCCACTCGGGGGCTTAGCTGCAGCCCAGCGCTCACCTAAGTGGACTAAGGAATAAGTCGATTGCAGTAAGCGCCCTGCTTTGAACCTGCAAAAGACATTTCGAGCCAAAAGCAATCATATTCAAACGACAAATTCAAGTTCGGATCGATACCTAAAGGAACCGAAAGTGCTCGGGTGCTAAGCCCGTTAAGGTTTATCGGTTACAACTCCACTCGGCATACCGAGGCAAATTTAAAGCGTACTCCACTCGGCATTCCGAGGCAAATTTAAAGCGTCGAGCTTAGAAGAAGTTTTTTACCCCTCCTGTGGAGGGCTGGAAGGTGCAACGAACTCATCAAGATCAATTCCATCTGCGATCCGAGTGGCAGCCGCAAGGAAAGTTTCCATAAAGGACCTGAAGTCGTGTTTCTTGGTGTTGGCCACCCGGAGGGCCGCCAGCTTCTCTTCTCGCGCATCTTTGCAGTGGACTCGGGCCAGACACAGAGCAACATTTGCACCGCACCGAGCCGAGGACTTCTTCCACTCCTACACTCGACCAGGGATCGTGTTCAAGCGAGCCATCAGCGACTCAAGGTCATTTTGAAGTGTCTCCCCGGGCCAGAGCGTCGAGTCAATGCGAGATGTGGCGACCTTCAGCCTTGCAAGATAGTCCACGGTAGCTGCAACACGGGACTCCAGTCGGAAAACATTCATGGCAACTTCGTTGTTCACCAGAGAATTGACGGGGTCGAGGTTTGGTTCCAGCCGACTAGTTTCTTCTTCAAAGTTTTGACAAAATTCTGCAAGGACGATTACCGAGTCAAGGCGATGGTCGAATGGAAAAACCACGATTGGAAATGATTGCCGAGCATAGAGGTTTACCTTCAAGCATAAGAAACAACTTCTTGGCAAGACCGCTCAGGAAGGCCTCCAGATCATTTTTCTTCCCAGTCAACTTACTGACTTGGTCGGTCAGGGCAGTTTTATCAGTTTTCAGTCGACTGACTTCCTTGTTGGCGATCCCAAGAGCAGCTTTCAGATTGGTATTGTCTTGTTCAAGCTTGGTGACTGAAGCTAACTTCTCGTCAGCAAGCTTGATCTTCTCAGCTAGTTCAAGGTCTTTTTTCTGTTGGGCCTCCCTTACCTTACCTGCAAGTTACAGCAAGATCAGATTTTGAAACAAACGAAGGGAAAAATAAGTCGTCAAGGTCTCACCAAACATACCTTCGGTCTCCTCCTTTGCCTTCGTCAGTTTCTCCTGAACCAGCTTCAAATTCAGCTCGAGCTGAACGTGCTTGTTTTCCAGCTCAGAGTAGCGAGCCACAAGATCACAGGAGTTCTGCGAAGAACCAATCGACTAAATATCAAATATAATTCACTTCCGAGTGAAAAAGGAAAAATCACACATTTCTAAGACTACAGCCGAATACAAGCATTCGACCGTAGTCTCGGGGACTACACCCAGTGGGTGCACTCAGCGTGCCCCCACTAATCCTATCGAAGATAGAGTCGACCAGTCGACCTCAAAAAAAAGAAAGAGAGATGTATTCTTTAAGACTGTAATCGACTGCAAGCAGTCGACCACAGTCTCGGGGACTACACCCAGTGGGTGCACTCAGCGTGCCCCCACCGGTTTGCGAAATCCATTCGACATAGTCGAATGACGGAAAGACTAAAATTATAAAACCTAAAGCCGACTGCCAGCAGTCGACCTTAGCCTTGGAGACTACACCCAGTGGGTGCACTCAGCGTGCCCCCACTAATCCTATTGAAGACAGAGTCGACCAGTCGACCAGTTTGCAAAATCCAGTCGACATAGTCGAATGACGCAAAGACTGAAATTATAAAGCCTAAGGCCGACTGCCAGCAGTCGACCTTAGCCTTGGGTACTACACCCAGCGGGTGCACTCAGCGTGCCCCCGCTAACTCGGAGTCTAAGTCGACACACCCACTGGGTGACTACTATAAATTCTGGAAAGAAAAGTTTTTGATAGCATATCTTAACAGAACAGGCGGTGGTCGACTGACCTGAACATTGCTTTGAAGGGCGGAACTAGCGTCGTAAGCTGCCTGGCTCGCATCCCGGATGGTCCTTAACTGCTCCATCATGATCCCTGCCTGGCGTATCGCCTCCTTCGCGGTGCCAGCTTGGTCCTCTGGGACATGGTGCGTCGTGAAGAGGGAGGGCTGCTGAGCACTCGTTAGTGGATCTGCGAAGGACACAGTGTGTCGAGTGGTGTTCTTCTCCTCCGCAACCAGAGTCTCAGGCACCGTCACATCCTGGGGCACCCTGCTGGCAGACGCTTTCCTACTCCTTCTGTGCTTCAGCGGTTCCTCATCTTCATCATCATCAGGGAGAGTGATAACAACATTGGGTGGAGCTACAGAAAAGAATCAGGATTAGAGATCATGAGTCAGTCGACTAAAAACGGCGTTAAGAGTATAGTACCTGGTTTTGAGGTTGCTGCGTCCTCCATCTCATGGTCATCAGCCCGGGCTGAGGTCTCAGAAGTAGAAGCACTGCAACTCCAAAGAATCAGTCGACTAACTCCAGCGCCAACCAGAGACAAACTTCACACAAAATAGGAAGACTTAAGCAGCATGATTACCCTGATATGGTGGGGATGGACACCTTCATCTTCGGCAGGAGCTTGGTCGGCTTTGACGGAGCCGCCCTGGGCTGCTTCGACGCCTTTTCAGTCGGCGCCAGAGAGGTGGTCCGAGGGCGCTTGGTCGACTGTGCAACGGTCGCAACCCCCTTGCCACGTTCAGTCGCAGGGTCGTGGACAAGCTTCGACCGCCTTTCTGATGCGGTGGTACGACCTCCTCCTCCTCTTCTTCCTCGTCTTCAGCATCATCTTCATCACCGTCATCGTCGTCATCGTCATCATCATCCTCAGCAACGTCCGAGTCCCACTCCTCCTCCTGGCTCTCGCCCCCACTCGCCTCACCCTCCTCAGTCGGAGCCTGTGCTCCATTGGGCATCGAGTACAGCTCGGTGAGGGCCTGATAGACATCAAGACAAAGATCAATCGACCGATTGGCAGAATAAACAGAAATGAATATGACAAGAACACAGTGGAGAGTAGAGCAGGCATACCTTGTTTGGATCACTGTGGTGGTCGAGTGGAGGAATCCTTCTGGCTCCGCGTGGGTTATCCTTGTTTCCGGTAACGGCGGCCATCCACCTTTCCAGAGTGACATCGTCGACTGCTTCTGGATGGACCCGAGTCTCGTCCTCAGTCCCACAGTACAACCACATGCAGTGGCTCCGGAACTGAAGGGGCTGGATACGACGCCTAAGGAAAACCTCCAGGAGATCCATGCCCGTCACTCCCTCCCGAACCAACTGTACTACGCGCTCCATCAACATCTTCACGTCAGCTTTCTCCTCCGGAATCAACTTCAGAGAGGAGGGCTTGTTCACTCGGTCCATGGTAAACTGAGGGAGTCCACTCGACTGCCCGGCGTCGACTGATCCTGGCAGTAGAACCAGGTCGACTGCCAGCCTCTGACTGACTCGGGAAAAGTCATGGCTGGGAAGGTGCTCTTATTCCTCACCTGGATCCCCAGGCCCCCACACATTTGGACAACTTGGGTCCTTTCGTCGCCTGGGCTCGCCTTCTTCACGGTCTGAGAGCGACACGTGAATATATGCTTGAACAAGCCCCAGTGCGGTCGACAGCCCAGAAAACCCTCACACATGGACACGAACGCGGCAAGATAGGCGATAGAATTTGGGGTAAAGTGATGGAGTTGCGCTCCAAAGAAGTTCAAGAAACCACGAAAGAAAATACTCGGCGGCAAAGAAAATCCACGGTCGACATGGGTAGCCAGGAGCATGCACTCACCCTCTTCTGGCTGGGGCTGCCACTCCTTCCCCGGAAGCCTCGTAGCTCCATGAGGGATCAGGCCCTCGTTGGCCATGTCGAGGAGATCTTTCTCCGTGATGGTCGACTGGATCCAATCTCCTTGGACCCAGCCCTTCGGCAGGCGGGATCTAGACGAAGACCCGCCGCGGCTGGTGGATCTCCCCTTCGCCTTCTCCGTCGCCGACGCCTTCTTCGCGCGTTCCAGCGCCGCCGTCTTCTCCTTGGCCATGGTTGCCGGTGAGACGCGCGAGGAGAAGTTGTGCGGAGGCGAGAGCGAGCGCGTTGGACGGAGACGAAGGGAGCAGAGAAAGAGAATGCTGAGGCACTGTACAAAAAACCCTCGCCGGACGTATTTATAAGGTCCCTTCCGAGTGGATGACAGGTGGGCCCAGTCGATCTAATCATATCCAGGAACAGTTATGCAGGCGGGATACGTGGCGAAGAAAGCGGCGCGGGGATCGAGGCGTCTATGTCCCGTCCCATCCGAACGCCGCGGTCCGCTCCGCTTCGTGCGCTTCCCCAAATTTCGCATCCCGCGGAATCCGCGAACGGCAGATCGGTCTGTCAGACGCGGGATTTCCTGCGATCCGTCGCTCGGAAATCGTCGAAGCCCGAAAGATCACTCGACGAAAGAAGAGAATGGATCGAGTCGACTGAAGACAAGTTGCTCACTACCAACGAAGAGATTCTTTGGTCCAGAACAACGCACGACCAGTGTGCAAAAGTTAATCGGAAACAACATCAACTCCTTCCTCACTCGAAGCCTCAATCCATTCGGGGGCTAATGATGGGGTCATGTACCTAGGGTAGGGCCACAGACCTGATCTAAGTACCCTGCCCAAGGACACCCTTAGAAGAGGTCACCTTCCAGTCGACCAACGAGAGACACACTCGACTGCCTTGAAGGACTCGACCACGAAGACTCACTCGACCACCAGAAGGTCAAGAGGCACTCTGCACTGCAACGACCTGTAATTAAGTAGACTTTATGATAGTAAAGACACTATGTGGGGAGTTACCAGTAACGCCCCGGACTTAACTCACCTTAAACCCTCTCCTACGTGGGCTGGCTGGGGTCCTGGCGCACTCTATATAAGCCACCCCCTCCACAGGTAGAGGGGTTCGGCACCCTGTAACTCATATACATATAATCCACTCGACCGCCTCCGGGCTCCGAGACGTAGGGATTTTACTTCCTCCGAGAAGGGCCTGAACTCGTACATCTCTTGCGTTTACAACCTCTCCATAGCTAGGACCTTGCCTCTCCATACCTACCCCCACTCTACTGTCAGGCTTAGAACCACGACACCCGCCCTCCCTCCCTTAATTGGTTAATTAAACACAGCATCACCACTGCCGTATGGATTGATCGATCATAATTAGTCTGACTCAATCTTGGCGTCTTGCTCGTGCAACACGCCGAGTGGTGGATGAGTCTTTCCTTTTGCATGCATGTGTACGTCTGCGTCTGCATCTGTGTTTTTGAAAGAAAAAATGGAATGAAGAAACATTCGTGATCGACAAAATCAAGCAGAGCTGGTAGCCGGGTGAGCTGAAAATGACATGTCTACTGTTTCCATGCAACGTGGCATGGTTCAGGGAAGCTCGGGGCTCATATATAATAGTCCATCTCGTGCACCTCTTAAGAAATTAGTAATTGCATTCCATGTTGTAGCCGACCGACCTCGCCCACTTAAGTCTTAATTCCACTGAGAACCCTAGGTAGCTACTAGCTTCTCGTCCTGGTTTATTGGTTCCTTACTATTTTATGCCAAAGTTTGACCACAGTTTAATTAATAAATTGTAAATGCATGTTTCAAAGCGACAATTTTTTATGGGGATGGGCAGCGGGCTTACTAGGCGACGAGAGATATCCGTTGAGGACATAAGTGAAAGAGATGTAGAGACGAGCAAGATAGTACACTAGGGGTTGGGACATGCGGCTGCTGTGGGGATGTCAAAGGATTCTACGTATTTTCCACAAGCCTGATCACTGAGCAATTCTCTAAAAAGAACTGACATTGTTACTTGAGTATGACTTCAATTCTTTCTAAAAAGGCACAATGATGCATTATTTCCTATGAATCGACAGTGATACCTCTATATAACTCGCAGATCCAAAAGAACTTGTAGTGATGACATTTATGAATAAATAGGACAATAATCTGTGTTGAAATAATAAATTGAGAAAAAGTATGTTGCAATAAGATGCACTTATTTAAACACACATGTTTCTATGTGGTGATGCTCTGCATACGTATATCTAATATAAAAAGGTACATGCTATTTCAACTTACACGCTTATGCATGCATTATTGTGTCATCGACATAGTTCCTGTCAACGGAAGTGGGATATGCTGATGTTTCTTAATCAATCAAGTAAAATGCATGGATCTTTGCCATCAACATCGTTATTCTCGACAACAGTGGATATGCTGATGTTTCTTAATTAATGACGACAAATAAATGCATTGTTATCATCGACATCCTTCATTTGGACAAGGAGGGCATATGCTGATGCTTCTTATCAATTAACTGTGAACAAAATGCATGCATTGTTATAATCGACATGGCGTAAGCTACTCAAATGGGAGTGCACTCATACATTTGTATTTATACGCACACATACCTTGAACACAAGATCATCACTACGAGAAAAGCTAAGGTTCTGTTAGGTATAGCAGCCTCTTCTTCCCTAAAGGTTGGCATGAATTTTTTTAATTGTTGCATACATTTTCCATTAAATATTTCAGTAGACTGATCACTTGTTTGTCTAGGAGATAATGCTTTCGATTATGACATCTTCCAAGGCTTAGAGGCTTAGAGCATGTTTCCCATCCCTTTATCAGTTAATACCAGAGATTATTAAGGATTATTATTATTATTATTATTATTATTATTATTATTATTATTATAAAAAGGAAACACCATGCATGTTTCTCTTGATTCTCTATGTATTTCTCAATTATTGATGCTTGTCGTTAATTAACAGTTTCAAAAGGGAGGAAGGCTAGGGTTAGTGCGTGATAAGGGTAGACATGCCTGGTCCAGTACCTGAATTGTGGCCCGGTCTGATTGGTACTGAACTCAATGCTGCAGTTCAGATCATCTCTCAGGAGAGGCCTGATATCAGAATTGCCCGAGTACTCCCTCCAGGCGAGACTCCATCCCCACCGCCACAAGACCAAGTACGCGTTATCATTTACAACGTCGTCGGCCCGGTGCCTGATACATGGGTGGTTGCTCCTCCTGCACCATACATTGGCTAGTTTGCCTGCCTTACATGGCCGGCTTTATCTTTTGTGCCTTTATTATAGGCTAGAATCGATTGAATAAAGTGAGCGAGTGTGATATCGATAGCCATGCATTAGTAATGCTATATGTAGTCTATGTGGGCATGCATGCATTATATTGTTTGCTCATATATGTATGAGTGTGATGAATCTACAAATATTTCAATGAGTGTACTATTTGACAACGGAATAATGAATTATGTGTTTTATTTTTTTATGTGTGGCTTGCTTTATCTTGTATGCCTCATAATATTAACGCCATGTCATACTCAAGTATGAATGTGCGTTTTCAAAAAGAATTGAAGTCATACTCAAGTATCAATGTCGGTTCGTTTTAAAGAATTGGTAGTGATCATGCTTGTGGGAAAAACGTAGAATCCTTTGACGGCCCGACCGCAGCCGCATGTCCCTACCCTTAGTGTGCTATCTTGCCTATCTCTACAACTCTCTCACATATTTCCTCAATGGATGTCTCTTGTAGCTTAGTAAGCCCGCTGCCCCTCCCCATCAAAAAAGAAAAAAAAAGAAAAAAATAAACCACGAAAAGCTAAAGGAAATATGTCATATGTACATCACAATTCCTCCTCTGATCATCACACACCTATATGAAGTAGAGTAATTTACAACAAAAATTGTTCAACTTAAGAGGTAAATTTCACAGTTACTGGTAGCACCAGATTACAATCTTACATGACAGAGCTAGAAAGATCGCACCTTTGCTGAATCTAGACCAATAATGATGAACCATTGCATTGTTGGAACCATCCAGAACAGATAATGGACATTACAATTCACACTAGTAGAGAATGGAATAACGTGATTAGCACCATAGCGGCCGAATTTGCTAACCGTATCGTTTCTTCAAATACACATAACGGCGCTATAACGGCGATATAGCGAGCTATTTTTTTTGTTGATACAGATGGATCGTATCCGCCCTTTGATGGTTCGGCGACAACTGGTATGTTGCTCAGAGATTCAAGTGGTGCAATCATATTTACTTCATGTTGCTGATCATGTGTGATAATGCTCTTGAGTCAGAACTATCAGCAATCTTTGAAGGTGTATCTTTGGCTCTGTAGTTGAGTAATCTTCCGATAATTGGACAATCGGAATGTCTTGAGGCCGTCAACTTGTTGAGAACAAGGAAATTGATAGGTTAAGAAACCCTTTCTTGATCTAGGGGATCCAAAGAAAACTTCCTGAAGGGAATAGTAGTATTACTCATATATGTCGCACCGAAAACAATATAAGCCACTCTATGGCAAGTTATGTCTTTTTGGTTAGGTTCAGGACCTGATGAGGTCATAAAACTTTGTAAATTTTACTGTAATCCTACTGTTTCAGTAATACAATTATTTTCCCAGTAAAAAAACCCACTCATCTCACTGCTGTCATGAACTACCAGTCTGTGGTTGGAACATGTCAACCATCTCGGTCGTATGTTCATTATTATTTGACTTTTGCTTCGGTACACCCCCTAATTATTTCAAAAAGGTAGTTCCATCGATCCATGTAGATTAACTATTAATTGAGGTAAACTTTATTGAGACGAGAAATTGGTTGAATTTCAGTTGACAAATAAGATGATTAGACAGAAAAATATGGAACGGTAACTCAGGCATGTCTTCATCTATCGTTTCTTGAGTCGTTCATGGAATAGAAAACCTCCTGCTAGTGCGACCATGCATCTTGCGACAGCTAAACCTTGCTAGGGAGCAGTTGCTTCATGAAGTTGCCTATCCTTGGAAGAGCTTACTCTTCTCCCCAATAACTTGGTTGTTGGTGTGTCGGCATGGTGTTCGCATTCACGGCCCCACAGGCACCACCATATGTGTCCCAACGACCCAGCCGATGGTGGCGCTACCAGCGGACTCCTATTAACAAGCACGCATCTCTCTTGATGCATGCATCATGTTATCCTATCATGCAATGCAGTTGCAGATCACCATCATTTTGGTTGGCACCTTCTCAAAGCTCTCCATCGACTGTAATGGCAGCTTTCGCTCTCCTCTATTACAAAATCAAAACTAAGAAAGAGAAAATGTTTTTTCTTGTTTGAAAGGCCGACTTGGTCCTCCTATCTCACATCCCCTCTTCGCTGATGAGAACATCTTCTTTGCAAAGAGTAACACACGTAGTGTGCATGCATTGTGTTCAACTTTGGATGTGTGCTGTCATAGATCTCAATCAATCTATGGTAAGGTTGCCTTGGTTGGTTCATTTGTTGCTATATACACTCATTACTCTTTAATATGTGGTTTAACGTCGTATCCATGTAACTAAGGCTACATTTAGCATTGTGATGTACTCGGGTTACCTTCCTTTCCTTTTCCTACTTTAGTCTTCCTTTGTTGCCTTACTTTTTATCTAGCTACATTGGTGCCAAACTTCACATCGAATTGAATTATATAAAATAAGTACATCAAATTACATGTGAGCAACTGGTTAAATCGAAACAAAAGCTAGTGATTCAAAATGAGAGTGTGGGTGCCATAAGAGCGGTCAAATCTAGAAGCTATACCATTAGCTTCTGGAACATAAGGCCTAATAAATATATTTTCTGACCATCTTCCAATCTTGTAAGTCAAATAAGTACCTTTTGACTAGCTGGTTAAACCCGTGCAGCTGAAATTAAGAAAGGAACCGGGGGGGGGGGATCATCAATTGAGTGTCCATGTACACATCCATCATGGATGGGGCATGCATGAATTATTTGTATTCGGGTAGCTCCCTCCCTCCCACCCACCCTTCCTCCCTTAATTGGTTAATTAACCACAGCATCACCACTGCCGTATGGATTTATTAACAATAATTAGTCCGACTCAATCTTGGCGTCTTGCTCGTGCATCACGCCGAGTGGTGGATGAGCGTTTCCTTTTGCATGCATGTCTACGTCTGCGTCTGCGTCTGTGTTTTTGAAAGAAAAAATGGAATGAAGAAACATTCGTGATCGACAAAATCAAGCAGAGCTGGTAGCCGGATGAGCTGAAAATGACATGTCTAGTATTTCCATGCAACATGGCATGGTCCAGGGAGGCTCGAGGCTCATATATAATAGTCCATCTCGTGCACCTGTTAAGAAATTAATAATTGCATTCCATGTTCTAGCCGACCGACCTCGCCCACTCAAGTCTTAATTCCACTGGGAACCCTAGGTAGCTACTACCTTCTCATCCTGGTTTATTGGTTCCTTACTATTTTATGCCAAATTTTGATCACGGATTTAATTAATAAATTGTAAATTAATGTTTCAAAGCGATGATTTTTTATGGGGATGGGCAGCGGGCTTACTAGGCGACGAGAGATATCCATTGATGACATAAGTGAGAGAGATGTAGAGACGAGCAAGATAGTAGACTAGGGGTTGGGACATGCTGCTGCAGTCGGGATGTCATAGGATTTTACATATTTTCCACAAGCCTGATCACTAAGCAATTCTATAAAAAGAACTGACATTGATACTTGAGTATGACTTCAATTCTTTCTAAAAACGCACAACAATGCATTACTTCCTATGAATCGACAGTGATACCTTTATATAACTTGCAGATCCAAAGGAACTTGTAGTGATGATTTTTCTGGATAAATGGGACAATAATCTGTGTTGAAATAATAAATTGAGCAAAAGTATGTTGCAATAAGATGCACTTATTTAAACACACATGTTTCTATGTGGTGATGCTCTGCATACGTATATCTAATATAAAAAAGGTACATGCATGCTATTTCAACTTACACGCTTATGCATGCATTATTATGTCATCGACATCGTTACTCTCAACGGAAGTGGGATATGCTGATGTTTCTTAATCAATCATGTAAAATGCATGGATCTTTGCCATCAACATCGTTAATCTCGACAACAGTGGATATGCTGTTGTTTATTAATTAATGAAGACAAATGAATGCATCGTTATCATCGACATCCTTAATTTGGACAAGGAGGGCATATGTTGATGCTTCTTATCAATTAACTGTGAACAAAATGCATGCATTGTTATAATCGACATGGCGTAAGCTACTCAAATGGGAGTGCACTCATCCATTTGTATTTATACGCACACATACCTTGAACACAAGATCATCACCACGAGAAAAGCTAAGGTTCTGTTAGGTATAGCAGCCTCTTCTTCCCTAAAGGTTGGCATGAATTTTTTTTAGTGTTGCATACATTTTCCATTAAATATTTCAGTAGACTGATTACTTGTTTGTCTAGGAGATAATGCTTTCGATTATGACATCTTCCTAGGCTTAGAGCATGTTTCCCATCCCTTTATCAGTTAATACCAGAGATTATTAAGGCATATTATTATTATTAGAAAAACGAAACACCATGCATGTTTCTCTTGATTCTCTATGTATTTCTCAATTATTGATGCTTGTTGTTAATTAACAGTTTCAGAAGGGAGGAAGGCTTGGGTTAGTGCGTGATAAGGGTAGACATGCCTGGTACGGTACCTGAATCGTGGCCGGGTCTGATTGGTACTGAACTCAATGCTGCAGTTCAGATCATCTCTCAGGAGAGGCCTGATATCAGAATTGCCCGAGTACTCCCTCCAGGCGAGGCTCCATCCCCACCGCCACAAGACCAAGTACGCGTTATCATTTACAACGTCGTTGGCCCAGTGCCTGATACATGGGTGGTTGCTCCTCCTGCACCATACATTGGCTAGTTAGCCTGCCTTACATGGCCGACTTTATCTTTTGTGCCTTTATTATAGGCTAGAATCGATTGAATAAAGTGAGCGAGTGTGATATCGATAGCCATGCATTAGTAATGCTATATGTAGTCTGTGTGGGCATGCGTGAATTATATTGTTTGCTCATATATGTATGAGCGTGGTGAATCTACAAATATTTCAATGAGTGTACTATTTGACAACGGAATAATGAATTATCTGTTTTATTTTTTATGTGTGGCTTGCTTTATCTTGTATGCCTCATAATATTAACGCCATGTCATACTCAAGTATGAATGTGCGTTTTCAGAAAGAATTGAAGTCATACTCAAGTATCAATGTCAGTTCGTTTTAAAGAATTGGTAGTGATCATGCTTGTGGGAAAAACGTAGAATCCTTTGACGGCCCGACCGCAGCCGCATGTCCCTACCCCTAGTGTGCTATCTTGCCTATGTCTAGAGCTCTCTCACTTATTTCCTCAATGGATATCTCTTGTCGTTTAGTAAGCCCGCTAGCCCTCCCCATCAAAAAAGAAAAAAAAAAGAAAAAAATACACCACGAGAAGCTAAAGGAAATATGTCATATGTACATCACAATTCCTCTTCTGATCATCACACACCAATATGAAGTAGAGTAATTTACAATAAAAAATGTTCAACTTAAGAGGTCAATTTCACAGTTACTGGTAGCACCAGATTACAATCTTACATCAGAGAGCTGGAAAGATCGCACCTTTGCTGAATCTAGACCAATAATGATGAACCATTGCACTATTGGAACCATCCAGAACAGATAATGGACATTACAATTCACACTAGTAGAGAATGGAATAACGTGATTAGCGCCGTAGCGGCCCAATTTGCTAAACGTGTTGTTTCTTCAAATACACATAATGACACTATAACGGCGATATAGCGAGCTATTTTTTTCGTTGATACAGATGGATCGTATCCGCCCTCTGATGGTTCGGCGGCAACTGGTATGTTGCTCAGAGACTCAAGTGGTGCGATCATATTTACTGTATGTCGCTGATCATGTGTGATAATGCTCTTGAGTCAGAACTATCAGCAATCTTTGAAGGTGTATCTTTGGCTCTGTAGTTGAGTAATCTTCCGATAATTGCATAGTCGGACTATCTTGAGGCCGTCAACTTTTTGAGAACAAGGAAATTGATAGGTTAAGAAACCCTTCCTTGATCTAGGGGATCCAAAGAAAACTGCCTGGAGGGAATACTAGTATTACTCATATACGTCGCACTCAAAATAATATAAGCCACTCTATGGCAAGTTATGGTAGGGCTTAGAGCCGCACATCTTTTTGGTTAGGTTCAGGACCTGATGAGGTCATAAAACTTTGTAAATTTTACTGTAATCCTACTGTTTTAGTAATACAAGTATTTTCCCAGTAAAAAACCCACTCATCTCACTACTGTCATGAACTACCAGTCTGTGGTTGGAACATGTCAACCATCTCGGTCGAATGATCATTATTATTTGACTTTTGCTTCGGTACACCCCGTAATTACTTTCAAAAAGGTAGTTCCATCGATCCATGTAGATTTAGTGTTAATTGAGATAAACTTTATTGAGATGAGAAATTGGTTGAATTTTAGTTGACCAATAAGATGATTAGACAGAAAAATATGGAACGGTAACTCAGATCTGTCTTCACCCATCGTTTCTCGAGTCGTTCGTGGAATAGAAAACCTCCTGCTAGTGCGACCATGCATCTTGCGACAGCTAAACCTTGCTAGGGAGCAGTTGCTTCATGAAGTTGCCTATCCTTGGAAGAGCTTACTCTTCTCCCCAATAACTTGGTTGTTGGTGTGCCGACATGGTGTTCGTGTTCACGGCCCCACAGGCACCACCATATGTGTCCCAACGACCCAGCCGAAGGCGGCGCTACCAGCGGACTCCTATTACCAAGCACGCATCTCGCTTGATGCATGCATCAAGTTATCCTATCTTGCAATGCAGTTGCAGATCTCCATCATTTTGCTTGGCACTTTCTCAAAGCTCTCCATCGACTGTAATGGCAGCTTTCCCTCAACTCTATTTCAAAATCAAATCCAAGAAAGAGAAAATGTTTTTTCTCGTTTGAAAGGCCGACTTGGTCCTCCTATCTCACATCTCCTCTTCGCTGATGAGAACATCTTCTTTGCAAAGAGTAACACACGTAGTGTGCATGCATTGTGTTCAACTTTGGATGTGTGCTGTCATAGATCTCAATCAATCTATGGTAAGGTTGCCTTGGTTGGTTCATTTGTTGCTATATACACTCATTACACTTTAATATGTGGTTTAACGTCGCATCCATGTAACTAAGGCTACATTTAGCATTGTGATGTACTCGGGTTACCTCCCGTTCCTTTTCCTACTTTAGTCTTCCTTTGTTGCCTTACATTTTATCTAGCTATTTGGTGCCAAACTTCACATCGAATTGAATTATATAAAATAAGTATATCAAATTACATGTGAGCAACTGGTTAAATCGAAACACAAGCTAGTGATCCAAGCTGAGAGTGTGGGTGCCATAAGAGCGGTCAAATCTAGAAGCTATATCATTAGCTTCTGGAACATAAGGCCTGATAAATATATTTTCGGACCATCTTCCAATCTTGTAAGTCAAATAAGTACCTTTTGACTAGCTGGTTAAAACCGTGCAG
>NC_057809.1:620698778-620773907 GCF_018294505.1 Triticum aestivum
CCCTTAATTGGTTAATTAACCACAGCATCACCACTGCCGTATGGATTGATCGATCGTAATTAGTCCGACTCAATCTTGGCGTCTTGCTCGTGCAACACGCCGAGTGGTGGATGAGTGTTTCCTTTTGCATGCATGTGTACGTCTGCGTCTGCGTCTGTGTTTTTGAAAGAAAAAAATGGAATGAAGAAACATTCGTGATCGACAAAATCAAGCAGAGCTGGTAGCCGGGTGAGCTGAAAATGACATGTCTACTGTTTCCATGCAACGTGGCATGGTCCACGGAAGCTCGAGGCTCATATATAATAGTCCATCTCGTGCACCTCTTAAGAAATTAGTAATTGCATTCCATGTTCTAGCCGACCGACCTCACCCACTTAAGTCTTAATTCCACTAAGAACCCTAGGTAGCTACTAGCTTCTCGTCCTGGTTTATTGGTTCCTTACTATTTTATGCCAAATTTTGATCACAGATTTAGTTAATAAATTGTAAATGTATGTTTCAAAGCGACGATTTTTTATGGGGATGGGCAGCGGGCTTACTAGGCGACGAGAGATATCCGTTGAGGACATAAGTGAGAGAGATGTAGAGACGAGCAAGATAGTACACTAGGGGTTGGGACATGCGGCTGCAGTCGGGATGTCAAAGGATTCTACGTATTTTCCACAAGCCTGATCACTGAGAAATTCTATAAAAAGAACTGACATTGTTACTTGAGTATGACTTCAATTCTTTCTAAAAACGCACAACAATGCATTATTTCCTATGAATCGACAGTGATACCTCTATATATCTCGCAGATCCAAAAGAACTTGTAGTGATGACATTTATGAATAAATGGGACAATAATCTGTGTTGAAATAATAAATTGAGCAAAAGTATGTTGCAATAAGATGCACTTATTTAAACACACATGTTTCTATGTGGTGATGCCCTGCATACGTATATCTAATATAAAAAGGTACATGCTATTTCAACTTACACGCTTATGCATGCATTATTGTGTCATCGACATAGTTACTGTCAACGGAAGTGGGTTATGCTGATGTTTCTTAATCAATCAAGTAAAATGCATGGATCTTTGCCATCAACATCATTAATCTCGACAACAGTGGATATGTTGATGTTTCTTAATTAATGAAGACAAATGAATGCATTGTTATCATCGACATCCTTAATTTGGACAAGGAGGGCATATGCTGATGCTTCTTATCAATTAACTGTGAACAAAATGCATGCATTGTTATAATCGACATGGCGTAAGCTACTCAAATGGGAGTGCACTCATACATTTGTATTTATACGCACACATACCTTGAACACAAGATCATCACCACGAGAAAAGCCAAGGTTCTGTTAGGTATAGCAGCCTCTTCTTCCCTAAAGGTTGGCATGAATTTTTTTATTGTTGCATACATTTTCCATTAAATATTTTAGTAGACTGATTACTTGTTTGTCTAGGAGATAATGCTTTCGAGTATGACATCTTCCTAGGCTTAGAGCATGTTTCCCATCTCTTTATCAGTTAATACCAGAGATTATTAAGGATTATTAAGGATTATTATTATTATTATTATTATTATTATTATTATTACTATTATTATTATTATTATTATAAAAAGGAAAAACCATGCATGTTTCTCTTGATTCTCTATGTATTTCTCAATTATTGATGCTTGTCGTTAATTAACAGTTTCAAAAGGGAGGAAGACTAGGGTTAATGCGTGATAAGGGTAGACATGCCTGGTCCGGTACCTGAATCGTGGCCGGGTCTGATTGGTACTGAACTCAATGCTGCAGTTCAGATCATCTCTCAGGAGAGGCCTGATATCAGAATTGCCCGAGTACTCCCTCCAGGCGAGGCTCCATCCCCACCGCCACAAGACCAAGTACGCGTTATCATTTACAACGTCGTCGGCCCGGTGCCTGATACATGGGTGGTTGCTCCTCCTGCACCATACATTGGCTAGTTTGCCTGCCTTACATGGCCGTCTTTATCTTTTGTGCCTTTATTATAGGCTAGAATCAATTGGATAAAGTGAGCGAGTGTGATATCGATAGCCATGCATTAGTAATGCTATATGTAGTCTGTGTGGGCATGAGTGCATTATATTGTTTGCTCATATATGTATGAGTGTGATGAATCTACAAATATTTCAATGAGTGTACTATTTGACAACGAAATAATGAATTATGTGTTTTATTTTTTTATGTGTGGCTTGCTTTATCTTGTATGCCTCATAATATTAACGCCATGTCATACTCAAGTATGAATGTGCGTTTTCAGAAAGAATTGAAGTCATACTCAAGTATCAATGTCGGTTCGTTTTAAAGAATTGGTAGTGATCATGCTTGTGGGAAAAACATAGAATCCTTTGACGGCCCGACCGCAGCCGCATGTCCCTACCCCTAGTGTGCTATCTTGCCTGTCTCTACAACTCTCTCACTTATTTCCTCAATGGATATCTCTTGTCGCTTAGTAAGCCCGCTGCCCCTGAGTCACAGCCCTAGCTTTACCCTGGCCTTGGACTAGTTTGGTTGCTGCATCATGTTTAAATTCAATTGAAATTTGAATTGAGGAATTTTCCAAGCCTCAGAAAACCTCTAAAAATAACCAACATTTAAATCTCATCAAATGAGTCCAAGAAAATGTTCCTGTTATTCTGTGAAAATATTGGCATGAGGTGAAATTCAAACCAATATTTTGGGAGTCACAGAAATAATTTATTTGAGCCTTTAATTTAAATCAATAATATATTTGGGTTGGAATTATTTCTGTTATATAAGAAATAATGTCCAAATAATCCCAAACTGAAATGTTTCATGTTGGGTTTATTCCATACAGTGAGCATGAGCAGTTTGTTGATTTTTGGAAGTGTCTAAGTATTTTTAATAAAGCCCTAAAGACTACAGAATAATATAAAACAAAATTAAAAGAGAAAGAGGGAGAACCTACCTGGTGGGCCAACCGGCCCACCACTGTAGCAGCCCAGCCGGGCAAAGCCAGCCCGGCCCACCAGGGGCAGCGCTGTCTTCTTCCTCCTGCCAGGAGGAGAAGCAGCTGCGTGCCCGATGCGCAGGCGAGCCGCGCTGGCTCCTCCCTGCCCGCGTGCCCCCCTCGACTGCCTGGTCGCTGCCACGCACACCTCCCGACCCCCTCGTCCTCTCCCCTCTCTCCCTGGACCTCTGTCCCCTCCTCTGGCTCCCTCTCCCTCTGTTCCCGAGCGCACCAGAGGGCGCCGCCGTGCTCTACCACGGCCACCGCCCACCCCACGCCTCGCCGACGCGCCAAGAAGCCCCGCCTCGTTCCCCTCTTCCTCCTCACCAAGGCGGAGGGCGCCGGAAGCCCTGTGATGCCGCCAACGTCATCTTCTTCCTCGCCGGTCGCCGGAGATCCTCCTTGCCGCCCCGACTGCTCCGGACCGTCTCCGAGCTCGCTGACCTCCCCGTCCGACTCGCCGTGAGCCTCCGCCCCTGCCCATCCCTCTCTTCTTCCCCGTAGGTCTCCGTAGCCACCGAACCGCCTACGCCCGAACTCGCCGCCGCCTGCGCTCGCCGCCGACGCGACTTCGGCGACCAAATGGTCCGCCCGACGCGTCCAACACACTCACCGCATCGTGTAGATCACGTAGGAGCTGGCCCCGTTCTTCTAGAGCCACCGCAACGACGAGTTCGGCCTCCCGCGAACTCCGGCAGCCGCAAGGCTCGTCGCCGGCGTCGATTCCGGCCGTCCCAGGCCCGACAACCACCACCACTCGACGCACCATCGCACCAGCTTTCCAGAGAGCCCAGCCAAGCTTCGAACGAAGCACCACAGCTCGACTCCGAGCACCTCCGCCGCGCCTGGCCATCGCCGGCGCCCTAAGTCCGGCGAAGCCGATGTGGCGATGTCATTAGCCTCTAATGACGCCTTAACTAACACCCTAGTGCCACTGCTGTGTGGGCCCCGGCGCCAAAAATTAATTAGTTTAATTTCTGTTTAGATTAGTGCTAATTGGTGTGGACCCCACGTGTCAGCTTTGACTTGGTCAAGTCAACGTTGACCGGTCCCACCTGTCATAGACCCAAACCAGCCTGAGACACTGACCAGTGGGTCCCAGCGTCAGGTTTGACCTGGGCTAACGCTGTTGACTTGATGACATCATTCTGACGTCAGGCTGACGCAGTAATGCTTTCTGGATTTTAAATAAATCAGAAATGATTATTTAATTCAGAAATTCATAGAAATTCAACTGTAACTCCAAATGAAATAATTTATATATGGAAAATTATCAGAAAAATCCAATCTATCCATTTATACTACTTTCATGCATGTTCAACCAACTTATACCCACTGTATAAGTGTAAACATGATAATGTCATTTTAAATGCTAAATATGGAGTTTGCATATGAACCCTTGGTGCATATGGACTTCATTTAAATTGTTGCTAGATGCATTAGTGCAAAACACATTCATATTGTCATGTCATAGCATGCATAATATTGTTGCATATCATCATGTGTTGATTGATTTCTTTCTCAGTTGCCGGTGTTTGTTCCCTCTCGATAGACGTTGTACCGACGCTGTGATCGTTGACACTGATAAAGACCCAATGATATCTTCAGAAGTGCCAGGCAAGCAAAACCCCCTTGTTCATTCCGGTATAATCCCACTCTCTCGCTCCTGCTCTCTTTTACTGCATTAGGACAACAACGTTTCAACTGTTACATGCTGCGGTAGCTGAACCCCTTTCCTCTGCATGACCTGTCATTGCCACAGTAAATAGATGAAACCCACTAGCATGAGTAGGAGTTGCTTGAGACCTGATGTGCCTACTCATTCATGCTTGTTTGTCATGCCTGCTACTGCTTAGAGTTGAGTCAGGTATGATTCATCGGGGATGAATTGGAATGGTGTCGAACATGCCCTACTGTGTGTGATCTAAGTGTGTGAACATGATTTGGTAAAGGTAGCGGTGAGAGGCCATGTAGGAGTACATGGTGGGTTGTCTCATTGCAGCCGTCCTCAGGAACTGAGTTCTGTGTTTGTGATCCATGAACAGTTACTACCACACATTGGGTTCCGGTAACTCGGCCCCTCTCGGCTTATTAATCAACTCGATCTCTGTCCAAGAGTTGCAACTAGTTTCTGGTGTTTGTAGGTAGTGTTAGTAGTCTACCAAGTGGCACCCGGTACAGGTGGGCTTGGGACAGACTAGGCACAGTGGCACGGTGTACCAAGTGGCACCCGGATGGTGGGCTTGGGAACCCTGCACACATCGTTTGGGGCCGTGAGCGACACCCCGACCGGATCTCCTTGCGGATGGAACCCGAATAGGCGATAAACCTGGATTAGAGACTTGTTGGTTAGTCAGGTCATGGCCGACTCCCTCGCCCAGCTTCCGCTTGAAGGTTGCTGAGGTACATGACGTGTATAGGGCGATAAGTGGCGAGAGCGTGTGTGAAGAAGTACACCCCTGCAGGGTTATCATTATCTATTCGAATAGCCAGATTCCTCGGAGATGGAAACTTGGACCCCTTGCATAGTTCATAGACAAGTGAAAGTGGATACTCTAAAACTCGCAAGATAAGCATGAGTGCTATGGATGGCCTTCTCGTAGGGAGACGGAAGCGGATCCATAGTGGTGTATTGATATGGTGAATATGTGGACTCGTGTGCGCCACCTCAAAAGAGTTACTTGCGGTCATAGTTCAGGTTAGCCACTGAGTCAAAAGCTGGCTTGCTGCAGTTAAACTCCACCACCCCTTTGTTGATACCGATGCATATGTAGATAGTTCTGATGTAAGTCTTGCTGGGTACATTTGTACTCACGTTTGCCTATTTTATGTTTTGCAGAGAGACGTCAGTCTCGCTAGTAGTTCCGTGTGGACTTCGATGTTTAGCTTGATACCTCAGCTACGATCTTGTGCCCTCGGCAGGATCTGGTAGATAGTCAGGCTTCTTAGCCTTTTCATTTGTAGTTGTTTGTACTCGGACAAGTTAAGCTTCCGCATGTGCTTGTTGCTTGTATGCTCTGTATGTTGGGTCATGAGACCCATGTTTGTAATATCTCGCTCCTCGGAGCCTAATGAATAAATACTCTGAGTCGTAGAGTCTTGTTGTGATGCCATGTTCACTACTAGAAAAGGGCTATAGATGAGATTGACACTAATGGCGCACCAGACAAGCGGTGCGCCTACTAATGGCGCACCACCTTCATGATACGCCATTAGAGCTGAAACTACTAATGGCGCACCTGGCCCAGGGTGCGCCATTAGTATCAATTTTTTTTGAACTAGTGCGCCTGTCCAAACATACTAATGGCGCATCCAGACACAGTGCGCCATTACTAGTTGTAACTAGTAATGGCGCACCTGTCGGAAAGTGCGCCACTAATGTTGTTTTTTTATTCCTTTTTTTGCAAAACTACTAATGGCGCACTGTTCGACCGTGCGCCATTACTAGTTTAAACTAGTAATGGCGCACTGTGGAACAGTGCGCCATTAGTATGTTTTTTTTGCAAAACTACTAATGGCGCACCACCAGAAGGTGCGCCATTAGTAACCTGGATTACTAATGGCGCATTTAGAGTTGGTGCGCCATTAGTAAGTGGGCAGCAACAAGATATTTTGGACAGCCTCTCCTACCCACACTCACTTTCTCCCCACTTCATTCTCTCCACCTCCTCCTTGTCTCGGGTGCCTCCTCTTTTTCACCTCATTTCCACCATAGATTCATTCAATTTAAGTGGTTAAATTACCTTGTTTTGATAGGTAAGTAAGGGGGGAAGCTATATTTATGTTGTTCTCCCTACAACAATGTGCACATGCACTTTTTATGGCCTAGCTAGATCTATGTATGTTCGTGGTGTTGCATATGTTTGTGGTGTTGCATATGTGTTTGTGTTTGGAGGTGTACCGGTATTTGAAATGCGATAGTTGCCAATATTTTGCCGAAATGTTGATTCATTTCCGTTTCGGCGAGAATTTTGGCATTAAGCATTCTTTTTGGTCCTATTTTTAGGGAAAGCCATGCCAAACTTTTTCTTGGTTCTAAAATATCGTTTTGCTCTACCCCGCAGGCGACCATGGTCCGCACGATGACCGAAGGCATCGTGAATAGGTTTTTGAGGTCCGCGAAGGCCGAGATGCTTCAAAAGAACGAGACGGAGATAAGATGTCCGTGTCGAAGATGCAAGCTGAAGAGCCTTATTGCGGACCCGGAATCCGGGCAGGTGCGGGACCACCTGCTCTTGCGTGGTTTCATGGATGGCTATCGGTGGCAAGGTGATGAAGATGACTACGAAGTCGTCCATGGGGGCCGGGCAAGGAATGAGGAAGGGCAGCAAGACAACCACCGCGGCTCGGGCGGGCGAGAAGACGAAGAATCCCCAGGAGATGATCACGACGGTGATGCTGTACACAGTCATCATGTAGAAGATGCAGGACATGATGATGAGGAAGATGCCGGAGCAGACGACGGACATGATCATGAAGATGATGATGCCGGCGGAGCAGACGACGCTGGACCATCGATGGGCTAGGTGCAGGACCCTCATATTCAAGAGCTGCTTCTCAAGCAGATGGATAACGCAAGAGCTGCCGCCCGAGAGAAAGCCAAGATGGATCAACTTGAGTTAGACGCAGTTACTCCATTGTATGAAGGATGTAGGCCCGAGGATACCCGCCTGAAAGTAACGCTCATGGCTCTGGAGATGAAGGTAAAACACAAAATGACCGACGCATGTTTCGACGAGAACATGTCATTCTGGCACGAACGTCTTCCCAAGGGGAACAAGTGCCCGACCAGTTTGGAGGAGGCGAAGAAAATCGTGTGTCCTCTGGATTTACCGCACGTGAAATACCATGTGTGCATGAACAATTGCATCATTTATCGGGACAAGCACGCGGAGTCTACCATATGTCCGGTGTGCGGCGTCACTCGATACAAGAAGAGGAAGAAAGCTCCTCGAAAAGTGGTGTGGTACTTTCCGATCACTCCTCGTCTGCAGCGGTATTTCGCGGACCCTAAGGTAGCAAAGCTCCTGCGTTGGCACGCAGATAGGGAGGAGAAGAAGCGAGAAGATGACGCAAATGATCCGGAGATAGATAAAAAGACAAGATGCTGAGTCACCCTAAGGATGCGAGCCAGTGGCAAGCGTTGAACTTCGAAGACCTAGAATTTGGGAACGATCCAAGGAACATCGTGCTGGGCGCGAGCACCGATGGAGTCAATCCGTTTGGCAGCCAGAGAAGCACACATAGCACCTGGCCTGTGTTTGTGTGGATGTACAACCTTCCCCCCTGGTTGTGCATGAAGAGGAAGTACATTCACATGAGTATGCTAATTGAAGGACCGAAACAACCAGGGAACGACATCAATCTGTATCTGGGGCTGCTGAAAGAGGAGCTTGACACGCTGTGGAAAACGCCAGCCAATACGTGGGACGCCGCAGAGAAAGAATATTTCCCTATGAGAGCCGCGCTGCTCATGACGGTGCACGACTATCTCGGTTACGGATATGTCGCGGGGCAGGTGGTCCATGAATTTTCTGGATGCATCAGGTGCATGGATGACACAACGTATGGCCAGCTAGATAGAGATCCCGGGTCTTCAAAAACCGTGTTCATGGGACATCGAAGGTGGCTTCGCGATGATGACCCATGGAGAAAACGCAAGGATCTGTTCGATGGTGAAACCGAACCCCGAGGACGCCCGCGTACGAGGAGCGGCGAGGAAATAGACGAGCTGTTGAAAAATTGGAAAGATTGCCCACTGCCGGGATAGAAGCAAAAGGCGCCAGAGCCGGGAAAGAAGCGAAAGGTGCCAGAGCCGCTGGTGAAGGTATGGAAAACGAGGTCTGTTTTCTGGGACTTGCCGTACTGGAAGATCCACCGTGTGCCTCACAGCCTTGATGTAATGCATATCACGAAGAACGTGTGCGAGAGTCTGCTTGGTACCCTGCTCAACATGCCAGAGAGGACCAAAGATGGGCCGAAAGCAAGGGCAGACTTGAAATCAATGGGCATCAGGCAGGAGCTTCACGCTATATATGATGATGATGATGATGATGATGATGATGATGATGAGGCGAAGCAGGACACGGAAAGTCGTCGCAAAGGCAAAAAGGCCAAGAAGACTGGAAATGACTACCCTCCCGCGTGCTTCACTCTAAGTCAGGAGGAGATCGAGCAGTTTTTCACCTGCCTCCTAGGATTACGGTTACACGGGGAAGATAAGCAGATACCTAGACCCAGCGAAGCAGAAGTTCAGCGGGATGAAGTCTCACGACTGTCACGTGCTGATGACGCAGATACTTCCAGTTGCAATCCGTGGAATCATGGACGCGCACGTCCGTGAAACGCTATTTGGCCTATGCAACTTTTTCGACGTCATCTCTCGGAAGTCTGTTGGCGTGAGGCAACTCAGAAGGCTACAGGAAGAGATCGTGGTGATACTATGCGAGCTTGAGATGTACTTCCCGCCCGCATTCTTCGACGTTATGGTGCATCTGCTGGTCCATATCGTGGACGATATCATCCAACTCGGGCCGACGTTCCTGCACAGCATGATGCCGTTCAAAAGGATGAATGGTGTCATCAAAGGATACGTTCGCAACATGTCACGTCCAGAGGGAAGCATAGCCAGGGGCTTTCTGACCGAAGAGTGCATCTCCTACTGCACGAATTATCTAGGCATCAAGAACCCCGTTGGTCTGCCCGTCAACAGGCACCTCGGCAGGCTCGCTGGATGGGGTCACCGTGAGGGTCGCCGCGAAATGCATGTCGACTTCGAGGGTCGACTCCCCGACTTTGAAAGAGCAAACCTAGTCGCGCTACAACACATAGACGTGGTCGATCCTTGGGTGGTAGAGCACAAAACCTTTATTAAGAAGATGTACAATGACCGAGGCCAACAGAGGACGGACGGAGATATACTCAAAGAGCACAACTCATGTTTCACGCGTTGGTTCAAGCAGAAGCTTCTGTCGTACCCTTTACATGAGGATTCTTCCGCGGAAGAACAACTCATATTCGCCTTGTCACAGGGCGCCGAGCACAACCTGATGACCTATGAGGCGTACGATATCAACGGCTACACATTCTACACCGAGGCCAAGGACATGAAGAGCGATGGTTATCAGAACTCCGGGGTAACGATGGAATCCTACACCGGTAACGACAAGGACAGATACTACGGAAGGATCGAGGAGATCTGGGAGCTGAGCTACGCTGGAGAGAAGGTCCCGATGTTCCGTGTCAGATGGGCGAAGAGCGTCCTAAAAGAAGACCGGTATTTCACCACCATGGTTATACCCGAAGCCAAATCCAAGACCGCGGGCGCAAACGTCACTGCGAAAAATGAGCCATGGGTACTGGCTTCCCAAGTGGACCAATGCTTCTTCATTACCGACCCGTCAAAGCCCAGTCGTGTTGTCGTGAGGAGAGGCAAAAGGAAGATCATCGGAATGGATGGAGTAGCCAATGAGCAAGACTTCGACAAGTACGGCGACCCGAGGATCGAACATGACGACGATGATGAAGTAGCAGCATACACCACAAGAAGAAGTAGGACCACCCTACCTAAAGGACGTCCGTTCCACAGAAGAACTCCATTTGCGAAAAAGAAGGGCAAGAAGATTGTGAACAGATAGCTAGCTAAGATCGATTGTATTTAAATCGTAGCCTTCATTTCTCGATTGTATTTCATGGGCACTTTTTGAACTATCATGAATATTTTTAAATTTCATGGACACTCGATCTCGATCCCCCTCCATCTCGATCGCTATCCCACCTCGCCAGATCCGGTCCCCCTCGCCGCCGAGCACCCCCCGGTCCACCGGCCACCGCCGCCGACCCCCCGCACCCCTCCCCTACTCAACCGCCGCCGCCGACCCCCCGCACCCCGCGCACCATCCCCCGCTCCACCGGCATTACTGTTTGATGATATTTTTAAAAAAATTATTACTGTCTTATAAAAAAATATTACTGTTGCAGTAGCCATCTTATTAAAAAATTATTACTGTCTTATAAAAAAATTATTACTGTCTTATAAAACAAGTTTGAACATATTTAAACACAAATACTAATGGCGCACCGGGGTGAGGTGCGCCATTAGAAAAATCCTTCGATCAACGAAGATGACTACAACGACTTCAAGATCAATTGCTCGACCACCGCAAACTCCGAATCAAGTAAGTGGGGGAAAGAAATGCGGGAGCTGAACTTAGGGGAACACACACTCGGTCCCGGCGGTTACAGAGTGGCGGAGCCTATATGGGACAAGGAGGAGGCGGACCGTGCCGAGCAAGGCCTACCGCCCCTCTTCGATAAATACGGTGACAAGCAGACCAGGAACTTTGTCAGGGCCCGGTACAAGAAGGACCCGAAAACAAAGGAGCTTACCACGGATCCGAAGACCAGGGCGCTTGAGCTTGTTCTGGTAAAGAATACACCCCCGCGTAATTAGATCCATATGGTTGCATTCTAATTAATGAAGCCAAATTTCTAAATGGTTCACATTCCTTCCGCAGGCGACTGAAAGCAGTAGCGCGGGGTCGACTAAGAGCAACCCTTGGGACACCACTCTAAATAGGGCGTTGAATGTAATGAAGAACAAGGATAAGCTCAGTAAGCCGACGTCAGCTGGTCGTGTGGCCGGCAAAGGCTTGTCGACAAAATGGTCGTCATACTATAACACTGGAGGGCGAAAGGAGAAAAAGACCAGCTCGGAAAGCCAGGCGCGCGAGGTTCAAGAACTCAGGGCACAGGTGGCGCGGATTCCGGAGATTGTCCAAGAGCAAGTGCAACAACAACTCGGAGCGACGATCACCGCCATTGTGCCTACCTTGATCCAGGGGATTAGTGCGTGGATTGCGGGCGGCCAACAGGGGCCGCCCCCGATTCCTAGCTTCACGGCCAGCAACTCGCAGAACGCGATGGCGGGGCCATTGGTGTCTCCGGCGGAGGCGGCATTGGTGTCTCCGACGCCGGCACGGGAGCTTAATGCACCCGGGTGTACGCCGGCCGGCACCTCTGCAGCAAGCGGCCCCTCCGTCAACTGCACGCCCGCCGTTGGAGGTGCCTCGACATTAGCCGAGCTCGACGCCATCATCACGGTAACTAATTAAGCCTCTCTCGGCCGAGGACTTCATCTCCTTGCCTTTGACTGGGCATCCCTGACGCCCTACATGTTTTCGCAGGGCGCCGCCGATGTTCCGTGCACTCTCCTGCACTTCGTGAACAACGAGTTGGTCGATGTCGCCAAGGGCAAAATCGTTCAACCGGGAAACCCCTTGTTCCACGGTACCCAGATGCCACCCAACTTGTTTAGGGTTCAACTGGTTCGGGTGCTGCCAGGCTGCGACGAGTTGTTACCTCCGATTCGACCCGTCAGGGCCGACGATGATGACGTGATGACCCTCAGCGCCTGCCTGAGCTGGCCCCTGCTTTGGCCGAAGAGCCAGATTCGTTTGGGGGCGGGGGACACCACCCCAAAGACAACACCGCCAGTCGTGCCGGCGCCAAGTCGGCCCCATGGCAAGACCGCCGCAACGGTGCCGGACATCCCTATGCCACTGGATCCAAACATGCATATGGCACAGGATCAGAACGACGACGACGACGATACATTTGCCAACGTCGATCAGTACTTTGCCGATCATGGGTACGGTGGCGACTTCATGGGGCCTCCTTCTCAAGAACCTAACCCAACAAAAGACGTGCGCGATCTAGCTGGTACCGCGGAGAAGCCAAGTTGCAACAAGCGTCGTCTGCCGTTCAGCTCTCAGGAGACGCCTCCAGCTGCCGACTTCACCGAGCCTCAGATAGGGGAGGTGCGAAATATTATCAGCCCCAACACACTCAAGAAGGCGGTCTGTGAGCAGAACTCGGTCCCATTACAGGAGAAGAAGAAGGCACGCAAAAGAAAGACTAACAAGGGTGCGGGCCAGCCGGCACCGAGTATGATCCGTGCTCAGGACGGGCCACCTTCACCTGAGGATATCTCGAGGAGGGTGCATGTGGCGGGTAGGCCGATGCTACCAAGAAATATGCTGGATGCTGCAACCGGTGCTATGCGGAGTCTGCATGACAGTGTTCTTTCTTTGGAGAAGCAGCGTCTCGGAGAGAAGGATGTGGCATACCCGGTTTTCGCGGCCAAGGTGCCAGAGGGCAAGGGCTTTGTGGATAACTCCATCGGGGGTACGATCGTCCTACGGTTTGATGACATCCACGCTATGTTGAACCTTCATCCGCTGCACTACACCTTCGTTCGGCTATTTTCGCTGAGTATGGAGATGCGGATCATTCGCGACAAGACCCCGGACATCGTGATAGTCGACCCCTCTACATGCGTGCCAATATCTTGGGCAGTGCTGGGGACTGGCAAGTCGCGACTTCTTACCTCGAAGGCGTCATTCTGGCAAACCAAGATAAGGATAACTTCCTCGTGCCTTACTTTCCCGAGTAAGTCCTCCCCTCAACCGCCCCGTAACATATGAATTCTTAGATTTCGATCGTTTTTCTTTTAACATTCCGTGTTTTCTGCAGTGACACACATTGCACGCTCATCCTCCTAAGCCCCAAATATTCCATGACCACGTATTTCGACCCGGATCGTCAGTCGAACGTAGACTCTACAAATGTCAAGAAGGTTCTTGATGATGTTCTCCCCGGCTACGTCAAATCTGGAGGCACCTTCACCAGGCCTATTCGTAAGTACGACAAGCACGTGTTCTCCCACAATACGACGTTCTGCTGCGTCAAGCAGCCGCCTGGCGGTCAGAAGGGTGCCTACTACGCCATCCATCACATGCGGGCGATCGTACGGGACCATCATCAACTTCTGCTACCGAGTAAACTCAAAGATTGGGCCGCGAGCGTGTCGGCAATCCAGGACGCGGACATCAGACAAGAATTCTTTCGCATCCAGTCGGAGTTTGCGGAAATCATCCATCAAGATGTCCTTCGTACCTCGGGGCAGTTCTACCTCAGAAATCAACCGTCCAACAGTGACATCGACACAATGCTACAAATGCAGGCTGACAACGACCGTTATTTCATGACTCCCACGATAGACGGCGGCTTCATCCACGCTCCGGTCCCTTGAGTCGAGTCGAAAGCAGTGATGCTGTGTCTAGTTCTGAAACATCGATTGGCTCATGTTGTAATTAAACTTTAATGAACTTGTAGTATGTCTCTTTGGTTTCGAGAGTCGTTCAACTTAGATGTAATCGATGCTATTAATGTCTTGCTTTCCTCTTCCGGTCATTCTGTTGCATACTTATATATTGCTTATGTATTGTCTGTGAATTGGTACTAACGTTTCGTTTGGCTACTGCATAGCGATGCCGTCGTATGTCGTGTACAAGGGTAAGGTTCCCGGAGTCTACGACGACTGGGAGGAGTGTCGGAGACAGGTTCACCGATTCAGCGGTAACAGTTACAAAGGGTACACCACTAGGGCCGAGGCCGAATCTAGATACGCCCGCTATCTAGCGGGAGAGGGGAGGGAGCGCTGGAGGAACCGGATGAAGACGAGTTTCATCATGATGATGCTCATCGTGATGACCGCAGCTCTCTTCTATGTGATGGTAGTTTAGATGATCGATATCGACTTGTAATGTGAAGACAAACTCGCTACTCGCGGTCTCGAGACTTGTAATATAATGTTCTATCTTTGTTCGGTCTTTTCAATTCGGAGACTAATATGATGAATTGTATTCGGAGACTAATATGATGAATTGTATTCACAGACTAATCTTCTATTGTATTCGATGAATCTGTTGTTGATGTGTGCTGTCTATATTTTGTCCAATTATACATTTTGTAACCTGTGCAAAAAACAGAAAATTTAAAAATAAAAAAACCTAATATTCATACTAATGGCGCATCACATCACAGTGCGCCTTTAGTATGCCAAAGGATACTAATGGCGCATCATTAAACAGTGCGCCATTAGTATGCTGAAGTTACTAATGGCGCATCTTGTTGTTGTGCGCCATTAGTATGCCAAAGCACCTGGGTATACATGGCCCCCTGGGAGGCATACTAATGGCGCACTGTTGTATATACTAATGGCGCATCTGAGGTGCGCCATTAGTATACCAGATACTAATGGCGCACCTGTGGTGCGCCATTAGTAAAATATACTAATGGCGTGGCACTAATGGCGCACCACTAATGCGCCATTAATGGCCAAATTAGGTGCGCCATTAGTAGGCCTTTTCCTAGTAGTGGTTGTATTGCAAATATTGAGCATATTGTGTGTATGATTGAAATGCTTGGTATGTGTGGGATCCGACAACCTAGTTGTTTATCCTTGGTAGCCTCTCTTATGGTGAAATGTAGTCTTGTGCTTCCATGAGCCATAGTAGTCTGCTACAGCCCGGTTCACCGGAGTCCTGCTAGCCTAGCACTACTGCTCCGGAACACTTGACTGGCCGACATGTGATTCACTTCGTTCCTGTGTCTGTCCCTTCGGGGAAATGTCACGCGGTGACATCCGGAGTCCTGCCTAGCCCGCTACAGCCCGGTTCACCAGAGTCCTGTTAGCCCAGTGCTACAGCCCATATTCACACGCTGCTGACCAACAGCCCGGTTCTTTGAGTTGTTCTCTTTAGTTGTATTCTGACCCACGTCTATCATTTGATAGTCAAGAATAGCTGTGCATTCATGTTATCGATGCCTATTATTCTTGTGGTCCGTCAAGCCATTCTATTCCAGAATGACTAGGAGAAACAAACTCCAGTACCTCATCCATATCTAGGATTGGGTCAAAGTAGTTGTATTCCGCAGATCAAAATGCTAATCCAGCTTTTGATTCTGTTCTACCCTGTAGTATTACCGTCTTATGTCAAGAATGTCATGGGAATTGCACACCATCCTATGAACTCTTGATACAGTGATACTTCTTGCCATCATTATTCATTCCTTGGTCCTCATATTATTGTAACCGGAATGCCGACAAGTGAATCGTGATGTGTGACATCAATACTCCTAGCAACCCCGTTGCTTGGTAGTTAATGGACAATAAACTCATTCTTAGCATGTTGGTTATTGAATCATCATTCTAAGATTGATCGTGCTACCTAGTCCTTATTTCCGGAGCACTATTCGATCAATGAGTGAGGATTGTGTCAAACCCTTGCTCTATTGGTCACATCATCTTGCCTCGCAAAGCAAGATTGTTCTCGAGCTTAGTAACATATCGGTGGTTCGTGATTTTCCGAATATCTTCTCGGAAGTATCACCAGGTTGTCACCTGACCGCTATGTTGAGTTCGTGATCAAGTTGGTTTCTTATAAACCACCCCTTCTCCAAGAATCCGTGTTGGTTACCCCTGAGCTAGTTGGTTAAGCTAAACCACAACTTGGAGAGTTGGAAGATAAAAAGCTTTGCCGAATTTGGTTCTTTCTGAAGGGATATCTTTGTGTTTGTGTGTGTGTTGAAGAAAGATGATATCTTCACCAATTGGTCCTCGTGATCAGTTGTTGAATCTATTGTCTTGGCAAACTTTGACTTGAGTATGGGCTATTGTCAAGTTAAATCAGAACCAACGATGTTCGTAATGTTGTCCTACTCGTGGTTGACTCCTCGAGCATACACCGTTACATCTTTTGGTCTGACCAATGCTATCACCGTGTTCACATGATGGTGGAAGTCCAGTGATATGGAAATTCTGATGAGTTGCTATTGAGTCCATCAGCAGCATCTTGTCTCCTCCATGATTCGTGTTAAACATTAAGCTAGTGTTGGAAACTTTGTAAACAATGCCCTCATGTTCCGTTCATGAAGCATATGTTTGGATGAAAGTAGCAACTTCCTCTAAGTTCACGTGCAATCGATGCAAGTTGTCGCCGTGAATTCGAGAAAGCTTGTTTTTGCTTCCTCTGGAATCATCCCGAGTCGGTCATGCACGTGTGAAGTATTCTGTGGTCTGTTAGACTGATCATCTTCGTTCCATATGAATTCCGTATCACACCAAGCCACTGATTGATTTGTTCTATGAAAAGAAGTTAACTTCTAATCCATGGTAATGCACAAGACTTCGATATCCTCGATGATGGTTTCCACCTGAACTCGATAGTGTTTTATTATAAGACTACTATGTGGTCATGCTTGTCTTGGACAACATGCTCACATGTATGTAGCAGAAACAACTCATGTTTTGGAGCTTGCTATCATAGTTCATTTCCCGAGAATCTCACAACGTCATCTCGTCGATTTGTGTTGCAACTCTTCTTTTCAGACATGTTGAGTCTGAAGCATCCTGTTTCTAACCAGATCTGAATCTCAGGCAGATATGATGGTTGGAACATTCCCAACATTTGCATTTTGTTCCCAGCTTGCAACCCGTTGTGCCAATTATCCATGGGCTGCCCTTGTCGGTAATTGATGTTCAGGATCATCTTCGAAAGTGGTCCTACCATGGATCCCATCCATTTCTGATGATAAGCAAAGTCATCCATTGCGTTGTCTTCAACAAGGTAGTCCACATCATCCATCCTAGTCTGAGTATGCAATTTCTTCGAGCTCTTTCAAACAATTAGTTGTAATTTGCCTTAAGCTGGTATGAAGAGTTTCAATGATCTATGGATCAAAAGTAATTCTTTTTGCCACTTAAGGGAATAGTCCAACGAGTCACCTTTTCCAAGGTGCCCCGTTACGGGATCATGACAATTGTTTCCTCCCCACCTTGACACCATCCACCATCTTTCTAAGCGTGGAATTGTTGCCCACCAAATTAAACCCTGTCATTGTTCTTCCATCCGTCTCGATGTGTTTTGTGTCTCAACTCGAGATGTTTCAACATCTCATTTCGCGAGCTGATATTGTATAACTCGATCCTCGAGAAGATCAATCCTAGTAGAGTTTCTTTCCGTCATCATCTCGTAGATGAATATCTCAAAAGCGAGGATGTCAAGATCAACGTATGCTACGAATCAACAACCTTATGAGGTGCAACTTGGATCGTGAAGATTGTGTTGGTCTTGTGCCCCCTCTGTCTTCTTACCTCACGTCTTGAATCTCGGGACGAGATTCTTGTTTAGTGGGGGTGAGTTGTCACAGCCCTAGCTTTACCCTGGCCTTGGACTAGTTTGGTTTGCTGCATCATGTTTAAATCAATTGAAATTTGAATTGAGGAATTTTCCAAGCCTCAGAAAACCTCTAAAAATAACCAACATTTAAATCTCATCAAATGAGTGCAAGAAAATGTTCCTGTTATTCTGTGAAAATATTGGCATGAGGTGAAATTCAAACCAATATTTTGGGAGTCATAGAAATAATTTATTTGGGCCTTTGATTCAAATCAATAATATAATTGGGTTGGAATTATTTCTGTTATATAAGAAATAATATCCAAATAATCCCAAACTGAAATGTTTCATGTTGGGTTTATTCCATACAGTGAGCATGAGCAGTTTGGTGATTTTTGGAAGTGTCTAAGTATTTTTAATAAATCCCTAAAGACTACAGAATAATAGAAAACAAAATTAAAAGAGAAAGAGGGAGAACCTACCTGGTGGGCCAGCCGGCCCACCACTATAGCAGCCTAGCCGGGCAAAGCCAGCCCGGCCCACCAGGGGCAGCGCTGTCTTCTTCCTCTTGCCGGGAGGAGAAGCAGCTGCGTGCCCGAGCCGCGCTGGCTCCTCCCTGCCTACGTGCCCCCCCCCCTCGACTGCCTGGTCGCCGCCACGCACACCCCCCGACCCCCTCGTCCTCTCCCCTCTCTCCCTGGACCTCTTTCCCCTCCTCTGGCTCCCTCTCCCTCTCTTCCCGAGCGCACCAGAGGGCGCCGCCGTGCTCTACCACGGCCACCGGCCACCCCACGCCTCGCTGACGCGCCAAGAAGCCCCGCCTCGTTCCCCTCTTCCTCCTCACCAAGGCGGAGGGCGCCGGAAGCCCTGTGATGCCGCCAACGTCATCTTCTTTCTCGCCGGTTGCCGGAGATCCTCCTTGCCGCCCCGACTGCTCCGGACCGTCTCCGAGCTCGCTGACCTCCCCGTCCGACTCGCCGTGAGCCTCCGACCCTGCCCATCCCTCTCTTCTTCCCCGTAGGTCTCCGTAGCCATCGGACCGCCTACGCCCGAACCCGCCGCCGCCTGCGCTCGCCGCCGACGCGACTCCGGCGACCAAATGCTTCGCCTGACGCATCCAACACACTCACCGCATCGTGTAGATCACGTAGGAGCTGGCCCCGTTCTTTTAGAGCCACCGCAACGACGAGTTCGGCCTCGCCCGAACTCCGGCAGCCGCAAGGCTCGTCGCCGGCGTCGTTTCCGGCCGTCCCAGGCCCGACAACCACCACCACTCGATGCACCGTCGCGCCAGATTTCCAGAGAGCCCAGCCAAGCTTCGAATAAAGGACCACAGCCCGACTTCGAGCACCTCCGCCGCGCCTGGCCATCGCCGGCGGCCTAACTCCGGCGAAGCCGACGTGGCGATGTCATTAGCCTCTAATGACGCCTTAACTAACACCATAGTGCCACTGCCGTGTGGGCCCCGGCACCAAAAATTAATTAGTTCAATTTCTGTTTAGATTAGTGCTAATTGGTGTGGACCCCACGTGTCAGCTTTGACTTGGTCAAGTCAACGTTGACTGGTCCCACCTGTCAAAGACCCAAACCAGCCTGAGACACTGACCAGTGGGTCCCAGCGTCAGGTTTGACCTGGGCTAACGCTGTTGACTTGATGACATTATTTTGACGTCAGGCTGACGCAGTAATGCCTTTTGGATTTTAAATAAATCAGAAATGATTATTTAATTCAAAAAATGTCCAAAACTTCCAAAAATCATAGAAATTCAACCGTAACTCCAAATGAAATAATTTATATATGAAAAATTATCAGAAAAATCCAATCTATCCATATATAATACTTTCATGCATGTTCAACCAACTTATACCCATTGTATAAGTGTAAACATGATAATGGGATTTTAAATGCTAAATATGGAGTTTGCATATGAACCCTTGGTCCATATGGACTTCATTTAAATTGTTGCTAGATGCATTAGTGCAAAACACATTCATATTGCCATGTCATAGCATGCATCATATTGTTGCATATCGTCATGTGTTGATTGAGTTCTTTCTCAGTTGCCGGTGTTTGTTCCCTCTCGATAGACGTTGTACCGACGCTGTGATCGTTGACACTGATGAAGACCCAATGATATCTTCAGAAGTGCCACTCAAGCAAAACCCCCTTGTTCATTCCGATATAATCCCACTCTCTCGCTCCTACTCTCTTTTACTGCATTAGGACAACAACGTTTCAACTGTTACATGCTGCGGTAGCTGAACCCCTTTCCTCTGCATGACCTGTCATTGCCACAGTAAATAGATGAAACCCACTAGCATGAGTAGGAGTTTCTTGAGACCTGATGTGCCTACTCATTCATGCTTGTTTTTCATGCCTGCTACTGCTTAGAGTTGAGTCAGGTATGATTCATCGGGGATGAATTGGAATGGTGTTGAACATGCCCTACTGTGTGTGATCTAAGTGTGTGAACACGATTTGGTAAAGGTAGCGGTGAGAGGCCATGTAGGAGTACATGGTGGGTTGTCTCATTGCAGCCGTCCTCAGGAACTGAGTTCTGTGTTTGTGATCCATGAACAGTTACTACCACACATTGGGTTCCGGTAACTCGGCCCCTCTCGGCTTATTAATCAACTCGATCTCTGTCCAGGAGTTGCAACTAGTTTCTGGTGTTTGTAGGTAGTGTTAGTAGTCTACCAAGTGGCACCCGGTACAGGTGGGCTTGGGACAGACTAGGCACAGTGGCACGGTGTACCAAGTGGCACCCGGATGGTGGGCTTGGGAACCCTGCACACATCGTTTGGGGCCGTGAGCGACACTCCGGCCGGATCTCCTTGCGGATGGAACCCGAATAGGCGATAAACCTGGATTAGAGACTTGTTGGTTAGTCAGGTCATGGCCGACTCCCTCGCCCAGCTTCCGCTTGAAGGTTGCCGAGGTACATGACGTGTATAGGGCGATAAGTGGCAAGAGCGTGTGTGAAGAAGTACACCCCTGCAGGGTTATCATTATCTATTCGAATAGCCAGATTCCTCGGAGATGGAAACTTGGACCCCTTGCATAGTTCATAGACAATTGAAAGTGGATACTCTAAAACTCGCAAGATAAGCATGAGTGCTATGGATGGCCTTCTCGTAGGGAGACGGAAGCGGATCCATAGTGGTGTATTGATATGGTGAATATGTGGACTCGTGTGCGCCACCTCAAAAGAGTTAATTGCGGTCATAGTTCAGGTTAGCCACTCAGTCAAAAGCTGGCTTGCTGCAGTTAAACTCCACCACCCCTTTGTTGATACCGATGCATATGTAGATAGTTCTGATGTAAGTCTTGCTGGGTACATTTGTACTCACGTTTGCCTATTTTATGTTTTGCAGAGAGACGTCAGTCTCGCTAGTAGTTCCGTGTGGACTTCGAAGTTTAGCTTGATACCTCAGCTATGATCTTGTGCCCTCGGCAGGATCTGGTAGATAGTCAGGCTTCTTAGCCTTTTTCATTTGTAGTTGTTTGTACTCGGACAAGTTAAGCTTCCGCATGTGCTTGTTGCTTGTATGCTCTGTATGTTGGGTCATGAGACCCATGTTTGTAATATCTCGCTCCTCGGAGCCTAATGAATAAATACTCTGAGCCGTAGAGTCTTGTTGTGATGCCATGTTGTATTGCACATATTGAGCATATTGTGTGTATGATTGAAATGCTTGGTATGTGTGGGATCCGACAACCTAGTTGTTTATCCTTGGTAGCCTCTCTTATGAGGAAATGTAGTGTTGTGCTTCCATGAGCCATAGTAGTCCGCTACAGCCCAGTTCACCATAGTCCTGCTAGCCCAGCACTACTGCTCCGGAACACTTGACTGGCCAGCATGTGATTCACTTCGTTCCTGTGTCTGTCCCTTCGGGGAAATGTCATGCGGTGACATCCGGAGTCCTGCCTAGCCCGCTACAGCTCGGTTCACCGGAGTCCTGTTAGCCCAGTGCTACAGCCCGGATTCACACGCTGCTGACCGACATGCTCGATGTTGATTCATGTATGCCTGTCCCCATAAGTTAGTGCCACTTTGGGTTCACGACTAGTCATGTCGGCCCGGGTTCTCTGTCATATAGATGCTAGAGACACTATCATATACGTGAGCCAAAAGGCGCAAACGGTCCCGGGCCATGGTAAGGCGACACCCGTGGGAATACCGTGCGTGAGGCCGCAAAGTGACACCCTCCCCATCAAAAAAGAAAAAAAAGAAAAAAATACACCACGAAAAGCTAAAGGAAATATGTCATATGTACATCACAATTCCTCCTGTGATCATCACACACCTATATGAAGTATAGTAATTTACAAAAAAATTGTTCAACTTAAGAGGTCAATTTCACAGTTACTGGTAGCACCAGATTACAATCTTACATGACAGAGCTAGAAAGATCGCACCTTTGCTGAATCTGGACCAATAATGATGAACCATTGCATTATTGGAACCATCCAGAACAGATAATGGACATTACAATTCACACTAGTAGAGAATGGAATAACGTGATTAGTGCCGTAGCGGCCGAATTTGCTAAACGTAGCGTTTCTTCAAATACACATAACGGTGCTATAACGGCGATATAGCGAGCTATTTTTTCGTTGAAACATATGGATCGTATCCGCCCTCTGATGGTTCGGCGGCAACTGGTATGTTGCTCAGAGACTCAAGTGGTGCGATCATATTTACTGCATGTCGCTGATCATGTGTGATAATGCTCTTGAGTCAGAACTATCAGCAATCTTTGAAGGTGTATCTTTGGCTCTGTAGTTGAGTAATCTTCTGATAATTGGACAATCGGATTGTCTTGAGGCCGTCAACTTGTTGAGAACAAGGAAATTGATAGGTTAAGAAACCCTTTCTTGATCTAGGGGATCCAAAGAAAACTTCCTGAAGGGAATATATTTTCGAACCATCTTCCAATCTTGTAAGTCAAATAAGTACCTTTTGACTAGTTGGTTAAAACCGTGCAGCTGAAATTAAGAAAGGAACCGGGGGGGGATCATCAATTGAGTGTACATGTACACATCCATCATGGATGGGGCATGCATGAATTATATGTATTCGGGTAGCTCCCTCCCTCCCGCCCGCCCTCCCTCCCTTAATTGGTTAATTAACCACAGCATCACCACTGCCTTGTGGATTGATCGATCATAATTAGTCCGACTCAATCTTCGCGTCTTGCTCGTACAACACGCCAAGTGGTGGATGAGCGTTTCCTTTTGCATGCATGTGTACGTCTGCGTCTGCGTCTGTGTTTTTGAAAGAAAAAAATGGAATGAAGAAACATTCGTAATCGACAAAATCAAGCACAGCTAGTAGCCGGGTGAGCTCAAAATGACATGTCTACTGTTTCCATGCAACATGGCATGGTCCAGGGAAGCTCGAGGCTCATATATAATAGTCCATCTGGTGCACCTCTTAAGAAATTAATAATTGCATTCCATGTTCTATCCGACCGACCTCGCCCACTTAAGTCATAATTGCACTGAGAACCCTAGGTAGCTACCACCTTCTCGTCCTGGTTTATTGGTTCCTTACTATTTTATGCCAAATTTTGATCACAGATTTAATTAATAAATTGTAAATGCATGTTTCAAAGCGACGATTTTTTATGGGGATGGGCAGCGGGCTTACTAGGCGACGAGAGATATCCATTGAGGACATAAGTGAGAGAGATGTAGAGACGAGCAAGATAGTACACTAGGGGTTGGGACATGCCGCTGCAGTCGGGATGTCAAAGGATTCTACGTATTTTCCACAAGCCTGATCACTGAGCAATTCTATAAAAAGAACTGACATTGTTACTTGAGTATGACTTCAATTCTTTCTAAAAACGCACAACGATGCATTATTTCCTATGAATCGACAGTGATACCTCTATATAACTCGCGGATCCAAAAGAACTTGTAGTGATGAAATTTATGAATAAATGGGACAATAATCTGTGTTGAAATAATAAATTGAGCAAAAGTATGTTGCAATAAGATGCACTTATTTAAACACACATGTTTCTATGTGGTGATGCTCTGCATACGTATATCTAATATAAAAAAGGTACATGCATGCTATTTCAACTTACATGCTTATGCATGCATTATTATGTCATCGACATCGTTACTCCCAACGGAAGTGGGATATGCTGATGTTTCTTAATCAATCATGTAAAATGCATGGATCTTTGCCATCAACATCGTTAATCTCGACAACAGTGGATATGCTGTTGTTTCTTAATTAATGAAGACAAATGAATGCATTGTTATCATCGACATCCTTAATTTGGACAGGGAGGGCATATGCTGATGCTTCTTATCAATTAACTGTGAACAAAATGCATGCATTGTTATAATCGACATGGCGTAAGCTACTCAAATGGGAGTGCACTCATACATTTGTATTTATACGCACACATACCTTGAACACAAGATCATCACCACGAGAAAAGCTAAGGTTCTGTTAGGTATAGCAGTCTCTTCTTCCCTAAAGGTTGGCATGAATTTTTTTATTGTTGCATACATTTTCCATTAAATATTTCAGTAGACTGATTACTTGTTTGTCTAGGAGATAATGCTTTCGATTATGACATCTTCCTAGGCTTAGAGCATATTTCCCATCCCTTTATCAGTTAATACCAGAGATTATTAAGGCATATTATTATTATTATAAAAACGAAACACCATGCATGTTTCTCTTGATTCTCTATGTATTTCTCAATTATTGATGCTTGTTGTTAATTAACAGTTTCAAAAGGGAGGAAGGCTTGGGTTAGTGCGTGATAAGGGTAGACATGCCTGGTACGGTACCTGAATCGTGGCCAGGTCTGATTGGTACTGAACTCAATGCTGCAGTTCAGATCATCTCTCAGGAGAGGCCTGATATCAGAATTGCCCGAGTACTCCCTCCAGGCGAGGCTCCATCCCCACCGCCACAAGACCAAGTACGCGTTATCATTTACAACGTCGTTGGCCCAGTGCCTGATACATGGGTGGTTGCTCCTCCTGCACCATACATTGGCTAGTTAGCCTGCCTTACATGGCCGGCTTTATCTTTTGTGCCTTTATTATAGGCTAGAATCGATTGAATAAAGTGAGCGAGTGTGATATCGATAGCCATACATTAGTAATGCTATATGTAGTCTGTCTGGGCATGCGTGAATTATATTGTTTGCTCATATATGTATGAGTGTGATGAATCTACAAATATTTCAATGAGTGTACTATTTGACAACGGAATAATGAATTATGTGTTTTATTTTTTATGTGTGGCTTGCTTTATCTTGTATGCCTCATAATATTAACGCCATGTCATACTCAAGTATGAATGTGTGTTTTCAGAAAGAATTGACGTCATACTCAAGTATCAATGTCAGTTCGTTTTAAAGAATTGGTAGTGATCATGCTTGTGGGAAAAACGTAGAATCCTTTGACGGCCCGACCGCATCCGCATGTCCCTACCCCTAGTGTGCTATCTTGCCTATCTCTACAGCTCTCTCACTTATTTCCTCAATGGATATATCTTGTCACTTAGTAGGCCCGCTGCCCCCCCCCCATCAAAAAAGAAAAAAAAAGAAAAAATACACCACGAAAAGCTAAAGGAAATATGTCATATGTACATCACAATTCCTCCTCTGATCATCACACACCAATATGAAGTAGAGTAATTTACAACAAAAATTGTTCAACTTAAGAGGTCAATTTCACAGTTACTGATAGCACCAGATTACAATCTTACATGAGAGAGCTAGAAAGATCGCACCTTTGATGAATCTAGACCAATAATGACGAACCATTGCACTATTGGAACCATCCAGAACAGATAATGGACATTACAATTCACACTAGTAGAGAATGGAATAATGTGATTAGCGCCGTAGCGGCTGATTTTGCTAAACGTATTGTTTCTTCAAATACACATAACGACGCTATAACGGCGATATAGCGAGCTATTTTTTCGTTGATACAGATGGATCATATCCGCCCTCTGATGGTTCGGCGGCAACTGGTATGTTGCTCAGAGACTTAAGTGGTGCGATCATATTTACTGCATGTCGCTGATCATGTGTGATAATGCTCTGTAGTTGAGGTAATCTTTCGATAATTGGACAATCAGACTGTCTTGAGGCCGTCAACTTGTTGAGAACAAGAAAATTGATAGGTTAAGAAACCCTTTCTTGATCTAGGGGATTCAAAGAAAACTGCCTGAAGGGAATACTAGTATTACTCATATATGTCGCACTCAAAACAATATAAGCCACTCTATGGCAAGTTATGGTAGGGCTCAGAGCCGCACATCTTTTTGGTTAGGTTCAGGACCTGATGAGGTCATAAAACTTTGTATATTTTACTGTAATCGTGCTGTTTCAGTAATACAAGTATTTTCCCCGTAAAAAAACCCACTCATCTCACTGCTGTCATGAACTACCTGTCTGTGGTTGGAACATGTCAACCATCTGGGTCGTATATCATTATTATTTGGCTTTTGCTTCGGTACACCCCCTTATTATTTTTAAAAGGTAGTTCCATCCATCCATGTAGATTAACTGTTAATTGAGATAAACTTTATTGAGACGAGAAATTGGTTGAATTTCAGTTGACAAATAAGATGATTAGACAGAAAAGTATGGAACGGTAACTCAGATATGTCTTCATCTACCGTTTCTTGAGTCGTTCGTGGAATAGAAAACCTCCTGCTAGTGCGACCATGAATCTTGCGACAGCTAAACCTTGCTAGGGAGCAGTTGCTTCATGAAGTTGCCTATGCTTGGAAGAGCTTACTCTTCTCCCCAATTACTTGGTTGTTGGTGTGTCGGCATGGTGTTTGTGTGCACGGCCCCAGATGCACCACCATATGTGTCCCAATGACCCAGCCGATGGCGGTGCTACCAGCGGACTCCTATTACCAAGCACGCATCTCGCTTGATGCATGCATCATGTTATCCTATCATGCAATGCAGTTACAGATCTCCATCATTTTGCTTGGCACCTTCTCAAAGCTCTTCATCGACTGTAATGGCAGCTTTCCTCTCTCTATTTCAAAATCAAAACTAAGAAAGAGAAGATTTTTTTCTCGTTTGAAAGGCCGACTTGGTCCTCCTATCTCACATCTCCTCTTCGCTGATGAGAACATCTTCTTTGCAAAGAGTAACACACGTAGTGTGCATGCATTGTGTTCAACTTTGGATGTGTGTTGTCATAGATCTCAATCAATCTATGGTAAGGTTGCCTTGGTTGGTTCATTTGTTGCTATATACACTCATTACTCTTTAATATGTGGTTTAACGTCACATCCATGTAACTAAGGCTACATTTAGCATTGTGATGTACTCGGGTTACCTCCCTTTCCTTTTCCTACTTTAGTCTTCCTTTGTTGCCTTACTTTATATCTAGCTACTTTGGTGCCAAACTTCACATCGAATTGAATTATATAAAATAAGTACATCAAATTACATGTCAGCAACTGGTTAAATCGAAACACAAGCTAGTGATCCAAGCTGAGAGTGTGGGTACCATAAGAGCGGTCAAATCTAGCAGCTATATCATTAGCTGCTGGAACACAAGGCTTGATAAATATATTTTTGGACCATCTTCCAATCTTGTAAGTCAAATAAGTACATTTTGACTAGCTGGTTAAAACCGTGCAGCTGAAATTAAGAAAGGAACTGGGGGATCATCAATTGAGTGTCCATGTACACATCCATCATGGATGGGGCATGCATGAATTATTTGTATTCGGGTAGCTCCCTCCCTCCCGCCCGCCCTCCCTCCCTTAATTGGTTAATTAACCACAACATCACCACTGCCGAATGGATTGATCGATCATAATTAGTCCGACTCAATCTCGGCGTCTTGCTCGTGCAACAAGCCGAGTGGTGGATGAGCGTTTCCTTTTGCATGCATGTGTACGTCTGCGTCTGCGTCTGTGTTTTTTAAAGAAAAAAATGCAATGAAGAAACATTCGTGATCGACAAAATCAAGCGGAGCTGGTAGCCGGGTGAGCTGAAAATGACATGTCTACTATTTCCATGCAACATGGCATGGTGCTCATATATAATAGTCCATCTCGTGCGCCTGTTCAGAAATTAATAATTGCATTCCATGTTCTAGCCGACCGACGTCGCCCACTTAAGTCTTAATTCGACTGAGAACCCTAGGTAGCTACTACCTCCTCGTCCTAGTTTATTGGTTCCTTACTATTTTATGCCAAAATTTGATCACGAATTTAATTAATAAATTGTAAATGCATGTTTCAAAGCCACGATTTTTTATGGGGATGGGCAGCGGGCTTACTAGGCGACGAGAGATATCCATTCAGGACATAAGTGAGAGAGATGTAGAGACGAGCAAGATAGTACACTAGGAGTTGGGACATGCGGCTGCAGTCGGGATGTCAAAGGATTCTACGTATTTTCCACAAGCCTGATCACTGAGCAATTCTATAAAAAGAACTGACGTTGTTACTTGAGTATGACTTCAATTCTTTCTAAAACGCACAACGATACATTATTTACTATGAATCGACAGTGATACCTCTATATAACTCGCAGATCGAAAGGAACTTCTAGTAATGACTTTTCTGAATAAATGGGACAATAATCTGTGTTGAAATAATAAATTGAGCAAAAGTATGTTGCAATAAGGTGCACTTATTTAAACACACATGTTTCTATGTGGTGATGCTCTGCATACGTATATCTAATATAAAAAGGTACATGCTATTTCAACTTACATGCTTATGCATGCATTATTGTGTCATCGACATCGTTACTCTCAACGGAAGTGGGATATGCTGATGTTTCTTAATCAATCAAGTAAAATGCATGGATCTTTGCCATCAACATCGTTAATCTCGACAACAGTGGATATGCTGATGTTTCTTAATTAATGAGGATAAATGAATGCATTGTTATCATCGACAACCTTAATTTGGACAGGGAGGGCATATGCTGATGCTTCTTATCAATTAACTGTGAACAAAATGCATGCACTGTTATAATCGAGATGTAGTAAGCTGCTCAAATAGGAGTGCACTAATACATTTGTATTTATACGCACACATACCTTGAACACAAGATCATCACCACGAGAAAAGCTAAGGTTCTGTTAGGTATAGCAGCCTCTTCTTCCCTAAAGGTTGGCATGAATTTTTTTATTGTTGCATACATTTTCCATTAAATATTTCAGTACACTGATTACTTGTTTGTCTAGGAGATAACGCTTTCGATTATGACATCTTCCTAGGCTTAGAGCATGTTTCCCATCCCTTTATCAGTTAATACCAGAGATAATTAAGGCATATTATTATTATTATTATTATTATAAAAACCAAAAACCATGCATGTTTCTCTTGATTCTCTATGTATTTCTCAATTATTGATGCTTGTCGTTAAATAGCAATTTCAAAAGGGAGGAAGGCTAGGGTTAGTGCGTGATAAGGGTAGACATGCCTGGTCCGATACCTGAATCGTGGCCGGGTCTGATTGGTACAGAACTCAATGCTGCAGTTCAGATCATCTCTCTGGAGAGGCCTGATATCAGAATTGCCCGAGTACTCCCACCAGGCGAGGCTCCATCCCCACCGCCACAAGACCAAGTACGCGTTATCATTTACAACGTCGTCGGCCCGGTGCCTGATACATGGGTGGTTGCTCCTCCTGCACCATACATTGGCTAGTTAGCCTGCCTTACATGGCCGGCTTTATCTTTTGTACCTTTATTATAGGCTAGAATCGATTGAATAAAGTGACCGAGTGTGATATCGATAGCCATGCATTAGTAATGCTATATGTAGTTTGTGTGGGCATGTGTGAATTATATTGTTTGCTCATATATGTATGAGTGTGATGAATCTACAAATATTTCAATGAGTGTACTATTTGACAACGGAATAATGAATTATGTTTTTTATTTTTTTATGTGTGGCTTGCTTTATCTTGTATGCCTCATAATATTAACGCCATGTCATACTCAAGTATGAATGTGCGTTTTGAGAAAGAATTGAAGTCATACTCAAGTATCAATGTCAGTTCCTTTTAAAGAATTGGTAGTGATCATGCTTGTGGAAAAAACGTAGAATCCTTTGACGGCCCGACCGCAGCCGCATGTCCCTACCCCTAGTGTGCTATCTTGCCTGTCTCTGCAGCTCTCTCACTTATTTCCTCAATGGATATCTCTCGTCGCTTAGTAAGCCTGCTGCCTCTCCCCATCTAAAAAGAAAAAAAAGAAAAAAAATACACCATGAAAAGCTAAAGGAAATATGTCATATGTACATCACAATTCTTCCTCGAATCATCACACACCTATATGAAGTAGAGTAATTTACAACAAAAATTGTTCAACTTAAGAGGTCAATTTCACAGTTACTGGTAGCACCAAATTACAATCTTACATGACAGAGCTAGAAAGACCGCACCTTTGCTGAATCTAGACCAATAATGCTAAACCATTGCACTATTGGAACCATCCAGAACAGGTAATGGACATTAGAATTCACACTAGTAGAGAATGGAATAACGTGATTAGCGCCGTAGCGGCCGAATTTGCTAAAACATTTCGTTTCTTCAAATACACATAACGGTGCTATAACGGTGATATTGCGAGCTATTTTTTCGTTTTTACAGATGGATCGTATCGGCCCTCTGATGGTTCGGCGGAAACTGGTATGTTGCTCAGAGACTCAAGTGGTGCAATCATATTTACTGCATGTCGCTGATCATGTGTAATAATGCTCTTGAGTCAGAACTATCAGCAATCTTTGAAGGTGTATCTTTGGCTCCGTAGTTGAGTAATCTTCCGATAATTGGACAATCGGACTGTCTTGAGGCCGTCTACTTGTTGAGAACAAGGAAATTGATAGGTTAAGAAACCCTTTCTTGATCCAGGGGATCCAAAGAAAACTGCTTGAAGGGAATACTAGTATTACTCATCTACGCCGCACTCAAAACAATATAAGCCACTCTATGGCAAGTTATGGTAGGGCTCAGAGCTGCACAGCTTTTTGGTTAGGTTCAGGAGCTGATGAGGTCATAAACTTTGTGGATTTTACTTTAATCCTACTGGTTCAGTAATACAAGTATTTTCCCCATAAAAACCCACTCATCTCACTGCTGTCATGAACTGCCAGTCTGTGGTTGGAACATGTCAACCATCTCGGTCGTATGATCATTATTATTTGACTTTTGCTTCGGTACACCCCCTAATTATTTTCAAAAAAGGTAGTTCCATCCATCCATGTAGATTAAATGTTAATTGAGATAAACTTTATTGAGACGAGAAATTGGTTGAATTTCAGTTGACAAATAAGATGATTAGGCAGAAAAATATGGAACGATAACTCAGATCTGTCTTCACCTATCTTTTCTTGAGTCGTTCGGGGAATAGAAAACCTCCTGCTAGTGCGACCATGCATCTTGTGACAGCAAAACCTTGCTACGGAGCAGTTGCTTCATGAAGTTGCCTATCCTTGGAAGAGCTTACTCTTCTCCCCAATAACTTGGTTGTTGGTGTGTCAGCATGGTGTTCGTGTGCATGGCCCCACAGGCACCACCATATGTGTCCCAACGACCCAGCCGATGGTGGCGCTACCATCGGACTCATATTACCAAGCACGTATCTGGCTTGATGCGTGCATCATGTTATCCTATCATGCAATGCAGTTGCAGATCTCCGTCATTTTGCTTGGCACCTTCTGAAAGCTCTCCATCGTCTCTAATGGCAGCTTTCTCTCTCCTCTATTTCAAAATCAAAACTAAGAAAGAGGACATGTTTTTTCTCGTTTGAAAGGCCGAGTTGGTCCTCCTATCTCACATCTCCTCTTCGTTGATGAGAACATCTTCTTTGGAAAGAGTAACACACGTAGTGTGGATGCATTGTGTTCAACTTTGGATGTGTACACTCATTACTCTTTAATATGTGGTTTAATGTCGCATCTATTGTAGGGTTGCCTTGGTTGGTTCATTTGTTGCTATATACACTCATTACTCTTTAATATGTGGTTTAATGTCGCATCCATGTAACTAAGGCTACATTTAGCATTGTGATGTACTTGGGTTACCTCCCTTTCCTTTTCCTACTTTAGTCTTCCTTTGTTGCCTTACTTTTTATCTAGGTACTTTGGTGCCAAACTTCACATCGTATTGAATTATATAAAATAAGTACATCAAATTACATGTCAGCAACTGGTTAAATCGAAACACAAGCTAGTGATCCAAGCTGAGAGTGTGGGTACCATAAGAGCGGTCAAATCTAGCAGCTATATCATTAGCTGCTGGAACACAAGGCTTGATAAATATATTTTTGGACCATCTTCCAATCTTGTAAGTCAAATAAGTACATTTTGACTAGCTGGTTAAAACCGTGCAGCTGAAATTAAGAAAGGAACTGGGGGATCATCAATTGAGTGTCCATGTACACATCCATCATGGATGGGGCATGCATGAATTATTTGTATTCGGGTAGCTCCCTCCCTCCCGCCCGCCCTCCCTCCCTTAATTGGTTAATTAACCACAACATCACCACTACCGTATGGATTGATCGATCATAATTAGTCCGACTCAATCTCGGCATCTTGCTCTTGCAACACTGTCGGTGGGAACGACACCTATGTTATCACTGGGATCCCTTCTACGGTCGGCCGGCGTGTATTGTCTTGCTGGTAGCGTGCTGCTCTCACAGCCGCCCGAAGATGATCTTCCTCAAGGAGCGTTGCGTCATCTTGCCGCAACTGCTCTTGCTCGAACTTGTCATAAGCGAGCACTCGAGGTGACCCGTATATGAGTTCTGTGGGGAGAACTGCTTTTGCCCCATATACTAGGGCGAAGGGTGTCTGGCCGGTGGCTCGATTTGGCATCGTCCTAATCGACCAAAGAACCGCTGGCAACTCATCAATCTAGCGCGTTCTTCTCTTGTGCAGCCTGTCAAAAGTCTTCATTCTCAGGCCTCGCAACACTTCAGCATTTTCCCTCTCTGCCTGGCCGTTGCTCCGGGGGTGAGCCATGGAAGCAAAACAGAGACCTTGCTGCCGAGGTCTTGGATGTATTACATGAAGGTGCGGCTTGTGAACTGCGTGCCTTTGTCGGTGATGACCCTGTTCGTTACACCAAAACGGAAGGCTAGCCCTATGAAGAACTTGAAGGCTAACTATGTTGTAACCTTCCTCACTGCCTACACCTCCGGCCACTTTCTGAACTTGTCGATTGTAATGTACAAGTACTCAAAGCCCCCGACAGCGCGAGGGAAAGGGCCCAGTATGTCGAGCCCTTAGACCGAAAACGGCCAGGAGAGAGGGATTGTTTGAAGGGCTTGAGCTGGTTGATGAAGCTTCTTCGAATGGAACTGGCATGCTTCACAGCTGGTTACTAGTATCGTCGCATCCTGGAGGGCGGTGGGCCAGAAGAAGCCTTGCCGGCAAGGGCCCTCGACCCTCTATGGAAGCCACATATGCCTCCATGTATCTCTGCCAACAGCTCTAGTCCTTCCTCCCGGGGGATGCACTTCAATTTCACACTGTTCAGTCTTTTTCTGTACAGGACGTCATCGATGGACTGGTATAAGGCAGACCGACGGGCTACTTTTTCCGCTTCTTCCTGCTCCTCAGGAAGTTCCCCTGTCTAGAGGAAATGGACAATATGATGTGCCCATGCCGGAGCCTGGGGCTCGACGGCGAGGACCAAAGGCATCTCTTCCGCCATGGGGGCAGCTGTCTCAACGGCCATGGCTCGACGCCCTGCCGGAGCCAGCTGCCCCTTGGCGGCTCAGAATTCGCGGCAACACCCTTGCCGGCGGCCCCTGGGGGCTCGGCGGGAAAGTACTTGCCGGGGCCTGATTTCCTCCGCTTGTTCTGCTCCGTTGATGGTTCGACGGATGGTTGAGTTAACCGAAGCAAAAAGGTACCTGGTTCCACAGGTAGCTTGAATGCAGCGCGCTTTGACAGGTAGTCAGTGATGTCGTTCTCCGCTTGTATACCGTCGAAGCGCTCCTCCAGCTTCCTCACCTCGTCTACGTAGGCCTCCATCAACGGACTCTGATAATCTTTGTTGACTTGCCTGACAACAAGCTACGAATCACCCCTGACGATGAGCCTCTTCACCCCGAGGTCTGCCGCGATCCTGAGACCGGCAAGCAGCCCGTCGTACTCAGCAGTGTTGTTTGTGGACATCTCCCTGGGAAAGTGCATCTGGATCACATACTTGAGGTGCTCTCTGGTGGGTGTGACAAGCAGCACACCGACATCGGCGCCTTGCAGCGAGAAAGCCCCATCAAAGTACATGATCCAGTCGCGACTTGCTTCATTGCCGGGGAGAGCGGTCTTCTGGATCTCTTCGTCGGGCGTTGAGGTGCATTATGCAATAAACTCTGCCAAGACTCTGCTCTGGATTGTCGAAGTGCTTTCAAACTTCAACCCAATGCTTGATAACTCTAAGGCCTACTCCATAATTCTTCCGATTGCATCTGGGTTGTGCAGTATCCGTTGCAGTGGGAGGCGGGTGACGACAGTGATCTCGTGGGCTTGGAAGTAATGACGCAGCTTCCTCGAGGCCATAAGGAGGTCGAAGAGCAATTTCTGCACACCGGAGTACCTTGACCTGTCCCCCTGCAAGTGGGAGTTGACAAAGTAAACCGAGTGCTACATCATCTTCTTCTTCTGCACCACTTCACTTGGCTGTGCGGGCTCTGTCCCGATGGCGTCAGACTCTGCCGGCGGCCTCGCCTTGCCGGCACCAGGCCCTGCTGGGGGAGTCTCTGACTTGCCATCCACCGGTCCTGCCGTTGCCACTGCCTCCTCGTCGACCTCCCTCTGCGCCACCAGTGCGGCACTGACCAATTGATTCGTTGCCGCCAGATACAGCAACAACAGCTCTTGTGGTTTAGGCGCAACCAGTATTAGCATAGAGGAAAGGTATTTCTTCAGATCCTGCAACGCCGCCTCAACCTCTGGGGTCCACTCCATTGGGCCTACCTTCTTCAAGATTTTGAAAAAGGGAAGGGCACGCACAACAGACTTGGAGATGAATCTGCTCATGGCGGCAATGCAGCCAGTGAGCCGGCGCACATCCTTGATCCGCTTGGGTGCCTCAATCTGCTCAATAGCCTTGATCTTGTCTGGGTTTGCCTCGATCCCATGCTGCACACAAAGAACCTGAGAATTTTTCCTGACGGGACGCCAAATACACAATTCTCAGGGTTCAGCTTGAGGTTGATCTTGCGTAGGTTGGCAAACGTCTCTTCTAAGTCTTGTACGAGGGTCGCCTTGTCCTTGGTTTTGACCACTATGTCATCCATATAAGCTTCCATATTTCTATGTAGCTAGGGCTCAAAACCAATCTGGACCGCCCTTGCGAATGTCGAGCCAGCACTCTTCGACCCAAAAGGCATCCATAAAAAGCAATACGTACCACAGGGGATGATAAATGATGTCTTCTCTTCATCTTCCCTTGTCATGAAGATCTGGTGGTAGCCCAAGTAGGTGTCGAGGAACGACAACAGATCACACCCAGCCGTGGAGTCAACAATCTGGTCGATGCGCGGCAACGGGAAGGGGTCTTTAGGACAAGCCTTATTGACATCTCTGTAGTCAATACACAGCCTCCACTTCCCATTTTCCTTGCGCACCACCACCGGATTGGCCAACCACGTCGGATGGAGCACTCCTCTCACCAAACCTGCAGCTTCCAATTTCCTGATCTCCTCTGTGATGAACTCTTGTCGTTCCAAAGCATGCTTCCCGACCTTCTGCTTTCGGGTCGCGCATGGGGACAGACAGCAAGGTGGTGCTCAATCACCTCCCTGGGAACGCCGGGGATATCAGATGCTTGCCATGCAAATACATCGACATTCGCCCGCAGGAAAGCGACGAGCGCACTTTCCTATTTGCTGTCGAGGGTGGAGCTTATGTTGAAAGCCCCTCCCGTGCCATCCACCTCGACGGGCACCCTCTTGGTCTCTGGTGATGCAGCTCTGGATTTCTTGCTCTTGCCGGTAGAGCTCTCGGGCACGTCCTCGACGGTAGCACAACACTCCGAAGAGGTGCGCTTGCCGGAGTGGGTGCGAGAGGTCTTGCCGGTATCCTTCTTCCCTCCCGGGGCTTCAACGGCAGGAGCAAGTGCCTTGGCGGCAGCTGCTGCAACTGCTTCTCGATAGAGTTGGTCAGCACAGATCAGCGCGTCCTTCTTGTCGGAGGGGACGGTGATGACGGTCATCGGCCCAGGCATCTTCAGCGTATTGTAGGCGTAGTGCGCCGCCGCCATGAACTTGGCTAGTGCCGGGCGGCCAAGGATCCCGTTGTAGGGCAAGGGGAGCTCGGCCACATCGAAGACGATCCTTTCCGTCATGTAGTTCAACTCACCTCCAAATGTCACGGGCAATGTGACCTTCCCCTTCGGCTGGCTCCTTCCCGGATTGACCCCTTGAAACGTACCCGTTTCCTTGAGGTCTCCATCGGGAATTTGCAGCCTTTTGATCACGATGGGTGAGATGAGGTTCAGGCCGGCCCCACCGTCAACCAGCATCTTGTTCACCTTGAGGTTGCATATCGTTGGCGAGACCAACAACGGCAAACACCCGACCGCAGTTGTGTAGTCAGGGTGGTCCTCGGCGTCAAAGATGAGGGGCGTTCTAGACCACTTCAGTGGCTTCTGAGCGTCGAACGACGGCTCTGATGCCGTAATCTCACGCGCCCACTGCTTGAGCTGGCGGTGTGAAGTGTGTAGCGAGGCGCCACCATCGACGCACATGGCCTCCGTAGCCTTCTGAAACTCTTGCTCGCCGGACTCGTCGTCCTTGTCATGATCATCGTCTTCCCGCTTCTTCTCGCAGCCCCTAACGGGCCTCTCTTGCTGATTATCCTTGCCTGCCGCGCTTCTTACCGGATCCTTCAGCACCATCCCGACCCTTCTCCTTGTCCCGCCTCTCGTACTCGGCCTTTTTCTTTTCAGCAAGCAGCTCGACCTGCCGGCAGTTTTGGAGGTCGTGGCCCTTGGTGCGGTGGATCTTGCAATACTGCTTGTCAGAGCCTCCTGGCTTGTTGGCAGCCGCGATGACCCGGCAGGTGGCGCACCCGGCAATCTCCTTGCTGGGGTCGTCTTCCTTGACCTTCCTTGCGACGCCGATGTCGTCGGATCCCCCGACGGCAAGCACGGTCTTGCCCTCGCGTTTCCTATTACGATGCCGGCCCTTCTTCGCCGGGGCGGCGGTGTCTTCACCAGTAGAGTCGGTTTCCACGCCAGCGTCCTCGCCGGGGTACTTCCTTCCCTCTTCAGCCCGGGCGCACCTATCGGCCAGAACATAAAGTTCGGCCACATCCTTAACCTTGTCCATCGCCAGCTCCTCGCGCATCTTGCAGTTGCGCATGTTCTGATGGAACGCGCTAATCACGGCGGCGGGATGAACATCGGGGATGTTGTACTGTACCCGGCTGAATCTCTGGATGTACTTGTGTAGGGTTTCCCCTTCCTTCTGGGGAATGATATGCAAATCACTGGCCTGGCCATGAGCTTGGTGGCCCCCGGTGAAGGCACCAACGAACTCATGGCACAGATCCGACCAAGAAGAAACGGAATCCGCCGGCAAGTGCATCAACCAAGACATGACGTTGTGCTTCAGCGCCAACGTGAAGTAATGGGCAAGCACCTTGTCGTCGCGAGCTCCGGCAGCTTCCATCGCAATGGTGTAGATGCTGAGGAACTTTGACGGGTGGTCTTTCCATTGTACTTCTCGCCGACGTCGGGCTTGAACGTGCGGTGGGACGGCCACTGGAACTGCCACAGCTCATGGGTAAAGGTTGGGCAACCCACCTTGTAAGGTAGGCTGCCGGAGCCCCCCGGTGTTGGGTGGTCCATAGCGGGTCCTGCCCGCTTATCCAACTGGTGGCGTGTATCGCGCGGCTCTCGATAATGGTTCGAGCATCTTCGTGGGCTTGCTCCCGAAGAACTTGGCGTTGGTCGCAGTAGGTTCGGGGGTCGGACGATGCTATGGAAATGTCATCACCAGCGTCGTTACAACGGACCAGCACCGGCGACGGCTGGCGCGGGGGAGGAGAGTGCACTGTGGCTGCAGCTCCCCCGGTCCTTCCACCGCTGGCGTGTGGTGGCTCGACGGAGTGCCGGCCCGAGGGTCATGCCGGCGTGGCTCGTCTTTGTTGGCGATGGCGACGAGGCTCTGGATGGTGGCTCTCCATTCGTCGAGCTTCTCCGCAGTAGGAGGGAAGTCGAGGAGCAGCTACGCGCACGCTAAAGCTTCCGCTGACGCGGGTGGTGGCGAGAGCTGCGTGGACCGTGGCGCGCTTCGACTTCTAACCACGTTAGAAGGAGCTCTGTCACGACCCAGTGGCTGCGCACCATTGTCGCCAGCACTTCGGTGGGCAGGTTGGTCCCCTTCGTTCTGCCGATGATACACAGGGCTCTTCCCACGACGGTGTCTAGGGTCGCCGGCTTGGTGACGCTGCTCGTTGTGCACACCATGGGAAGAGCGCGCTGTGGGCGCCGGGATGGGTATCTTGGAGGTCGTCATGTCAACCGTGGGTGGCGCGGCGACGACCCCGGAGGGCCCCGCGCCGCCTGCGGGGGGCCCAGCTCCGTCTCTGGATTTTGTGGCATGCGGCCTGCCGTTTGGCGCACGAACGATGCCGCTCGCCAGGCTCTGACTGACAGAGCGGTGTTGGTGCTCACGGGCCGCGCCTCGGGTCCTGTCTGCGATCGGCCCGCTACTCGCCCACGCCGGTTCGGGCCGTCTGACTCCCGACAAACCAACCGCCGTGGCCACCTTCTTCTTGGGAGCCATGGCGGCGAAGAACCCCTAGGCTAACTGCTAGACCAGATTTTCACAACTGCGCGCCAGAGATGTGCTGCTTGTCACTGGGATCCCTTCTATGGTCGGCGGGCGCGGGGGTTGTGAGGAGAGCAGGTTTAGGAGCTAGCACACAGATCGTTTACCCAGGTTCGGGCTGCGAGGATGCGTAAAACCGTAGTCCTGCTTTGGAGGATGTATTGAGTGTTCTTAAGCTTCCTGGACTAGCTACAGTGGATGCGTTGTTCCAAAAAGCTGAATCCCTCTCCTGGTCGCCTCGGGCCTCCTATTATACAAGAAAGGGGTCGCCCCAGTGGCATATAGGAGGTGGAAAGGCCTACCGTGCATGAGCTTATCGCACTGCATTATGGGACAAAGCGCATTAAATGCGCTGTGTAGGTGTCCATTAGCTTTATCGGGGACGGGAACGAGGCCCGTCCCGTCCATCGCCGCTCTGCCTCGCCTCGACACGTGCCCAGGCTAGCGGCGCATGTAGCGCCATGTAGGCAGGAAAGCATCTGAGGTGGCGCGGTGGTAGGGCCTTCATGAAGACCGACATGCTGCCACACAAGTGCTTGCTGATTTGGCCTGGAAGCTTCATGTTGCCACGCAGGTGCCTGCCCAGTTCGTTGGGTTGGCGGCTGCATGTGAACGGCGGTGGAGCCTTGGCTGGTGTGGGCCTGGCAGTGGTCCTGCTGATGCCCTTGGCAAGGGTCTCGCCGGGAGCCCGGCAAGGGTCTTGCTGTGGCGTTGCCGTCATCCCCGGCAAGGGTCTTGCCGGGGGTCTCGTGGACTTCTTCGGCTGGGATCTTGCCGAGGGTCGCCATCTTCTGGTCCTCATCAGAACTCATGTCTATGGTCTTGACGAAGATCTGCGTACCACCTCAGAGGTGCCTCCCTAGCCTTGGTCCCATGCAGTTGTTGACGATGTTCGGAACCGTTGGGCTCAAGGGTGGCTCGCTCTACTGACGTTGGGCAAGTTGCCTCGGCAAGGACCTTGCCGAGGGATTCCACCTCGCCCTCTTGCCCTCCCGCGTTTCTGGTCTTGGCGTTGCCTCGGTTGTCTTGTGCTTCGGCTCCACTCCGGCTTCTCTCCTTTGCCCTGCTAAGTGTGGCCGCGGCGCGTGGCTCTAACTGCCTGTGCACAAGTAAATGGGTCAAAAGGAGAGCCCCTACTTTAGTACATCGACAGGAGCCCCCGGGCCTGGGCCACACATAAGCGCAACGCGTTGTTGGGCTAGGCCCAGAACGGTGCGCGGGCAGGTGGGGCGGATTTTACCGTAGTAACTTCTCGTCCACTGCGCTTCCCCATAACCCACGCTGAACGCGCCAGGTGGAGGGTCCTGCGTGACGTGGCGGTCATGCGTGGGGCGGTTTCTGCAGGCATGCGTCACATCGAGGTAAAGAGGCGGCTCGCGCCTTTCCCATAAAAGGAGGGAGGCACAGAGGCACGGCCCATTTACTTGGATGGACTCGGGTCATGGTCTTCAAGGCGCCCGCGCCCCACGATCGCGGGGTGGGGTGCAGCTGCTTCACTTGTCCCTTTAATGCCACTCGTTCGCCATGTGTCCCGCATGCAGGTGGCAGGAGGTGGAGGCGGGGAACCGGGTCGTCCCTGATTGGGGCAGCGGGCTGGTCCTGGTTCCCTGCGCCCGCGATGGTTGGATTGATTGAGTGGGGCGGCCGAGCCCCGACTCCGCCCCTTTATAAGAAGGGGAGGTGGGCGGCATTCCGCATTCTTCCATCATCCGCCTCCTTCCACCTCCGCTTATTTCTTCATCCGCCATGGCGAGAGGAAACGCTGGCCCTTCGATGGCGGCGGCGAGGTTTGCTGCTTGCCAGCGCGTTCCTCCTCCCCAAGAGCTCGTGGCAGCGGAACCGGCCAGGGGAAGGGGGAGGGGGCGAGGCCGAGGTCACCGTGGCGCTCGGGGGAGAGGAGGACGGGGCAGCGCATCGGCCTCGCCTCCGCCAGCGACGCCTCCCCCGACGGAGCGCCACGTCGGGGACCAGCCCCGCGAGTTCTTCATCAGGCTGCGCCGGCCACCGCGTCGCCGCCTCCGTCTCCCTTCCGCATTTGCTCGGGAGATGGAGCTCGATCCACCCTAGACCCTCTGGTTGCACATGAAGGGCTGCGGGAACGGCGGCACGCGGGTCAACGTTGACTTCCCCGCTTCTCACGTCATGTACCTCCACCGCGGATGGAAAACGTTCTCTCGCATCCACAGCTTGACGGCGGGGCTTGTCCTCTACTTCAAGTTAACGGAGGGCAGCCTGCTTTCCGTCAAGGTCTTTGGAGATCACGGAACTCGCTTGAAGTGTTGCGTGGAGAGCTCCTCTGATGGTGAGGATTCCTCTTCAAGCGAGGGCGACGAGGAGGGCAGCTACAACGACGACGAGAGCATCGAGTGGGGTCTAGGACTTCAATCCTGATGGGCTGGGGATACCACTGTCCTCCTAAGCATCCAACCACATGTTGGTCCGTGAAACTCTCATTTCTTTCATGTACTATGTAGTGTGTATATATTTTTATTGAATGTCAAACTTTGACCAAATTAATAGAGAAAACTATTTCTATCTGCAATATCAAATATATAGATATATTGATGACTCATTTCTACACTCTGGGTAGCTTAAATCTGGTTGACCAGATTTGCTCATGAGCCCTGCTCTCGCGACTCCGCAGCGCTCCCCACCCCACATTGACCACCGCCTCAGGCCGTGCTCCGACGAGCCCCAGCCCACCCCTATCAGAGTTAAATCCGGCGAATCTTGGGCAGGGGGTCCCGAGCTGGTGATCTTGGCTAGATGGTAACAGGATGAACGAGGGACACGATATTTACCCGGGTTCGAGCCCTCTTGAAGAGGTAAAACTCTACGTCCTACTTCTGTTGTATTGATTGTGATGAAGTAGAAAGTACATGTGTTCTACCTTGAGATCATATGAATGAATCTAACTTAACTTAGCTTAACCCTACGGGCTAAAACCCCTCGGCTTATAGTCACCGAGGGTACCTAGGGTTACATGTAGGTCTGTTACATCTAGGAATAAGCTTGCCGATAATTTGAACAAGTATAGAAGTGTGCACCAAGTCTTTGGAGGATTCTGTCTTAAGTACGTCGAGGGTCATAGTAAGCATGGCCAATTCTTTGGTTATATGGGGTCCTCGGCTCCGCCCATGACTGGCAGGCCGACGTGGTTAGCACCCCTTAGCCTATGACACCGTCAGTAGCCCCTGAACTGATCTTTTTGGGTTTTCTTTTTAGTGCTACAGCTAACTACTCTATAAACAAAAATAAAAAAGAAGCAGTAAATATTTTTGTATTTTCTCAAAGTTTTTCAAACACACAAAAAGAAAGCGAGAAAATAAATTTAACATGTATAATACAATGAAAAAGTGTGAACACCGACAACTGGAATGTGTGAAAATGAATGTAATGTCGATGAAAATACGTACTCCCCCAAGCTTAGGCTTTTGGCCTAACTTGGTAATCAACTAGTAGCCTGCATAGAAATCGGGATGGTAGCTCATAGAGGCTCTCGGTGCGGATGCCTCAGCCTGCCATGCAGCCACAACTTCCGCGTGGTGAGCTCGGGCATCGCTCTCAATAACAAAATATCTTCCCCTGCTGTGATAATCAAATAGAGTAGGCACAGGCAAATATGTGTGCACAACAAAATCTTGATTAAACAATAGTTTATAGGTGAAATTATGGGGTTCACCTTTAAGGATCTTATGACGTTTCATAGCATCAAGGTCTAAATATTGCGTTTGTAAAATAGGGTCATAGGGCAAAGGTGCAACACCCAGCTCTCTTGCTAAGCGTGTGGCATAAATTTCACCATAAAAATAACCACTATTAGCGTTGTGTTGCAACCTTCGTGCAACAATCGCTACAAGATTATAACTTCGATCACCGGTGAGAGCGGTGCGTATGAGGCTCAAGTCTGGAGCACAAAGTGTACTACAATCTTGTTTGCCTACAATACATTTTCCATTGAATAATGCAAAATACTAAATTGCGGGAAAATGAATGCTCTAGTCTCACCATAGCAAAGACTCAAGAACGCTTGAAACTCAGACCTTGGTGGTTTGTCTAGCGAACCCCAGAATGGGATTTGCAATGTTCAGCAAATCTCGCTAATGATATGGTAAATGGATTTTCATACAGTTTAAATGACACCCTAGACTCACGGGGATGGAATTTAAATACTTTGACAAATGATTCAGTGAGAGTGTGGTGTTGATTGCACCTATCTGAAATGTAGGGACTAAGATCAGCATTGTGAACATATTGCTCAAATTTCTCCTTAATGCCCACACTCACCATATAATCATCGCATGGCCATAAGCATGTTTTGGTGGCGGCATCTCGTATGGAACTTTCACTTGGTTCAACATAAGACCAACGAGCGGACCTGTCACTAGAGGATGCCCCCAATGATCTCCTCCTCGAAGAACTCCTTCCAAAAAGGTTCATCATATTTGCGTACAATTTTCTGAAAAATTTTGGGTGACAAAAGTTTATCAACAAAACTTTACAATATTGGTAGCAACTACTCATAGGGATGCATAGAAGCCATAGCAAGCATTCAAACTACTTAAGTCTCTAAGAATTCGACATGCAAGCTCATCTACATCACCACTAAGAGTAGCTAATTATTCAAAATATAAACCACTAGAGCAAAAAACTAATTGGACAAACGGAGGAGTTACATACCAAGCAACAAATCCCCGAAACAGTTTCGGAAACGGAGCTTCGAGCAAAGAGATCGAAATCCGCGGGTTTGAGAGCAAGAACATGAGAGAGAGAGAGAGCAATGGTGATTTTTTTTCTGGAGCTAGGTGATGAAGTGGTATAAAGAGATAAGTGGCGGGGCCACGTGGGGACCACAACCCACCAGGGCGCGCCGGGGGGTCCTGGCGCGCCCAGATGGGTTGTGCCCACCTGGTGCACCTCCCTCTGGTATTATTTGCACCAAAAATTCTTAAATATTCAGAAAAAAATCATATTAAAGTTTTAGAGCATTCTGAGAACTTTTATTTTTGTGTCATTTTTTATTGTATGGAAAATTCAGAAAACAGACAAAACATGACACTTTATTTTATTTAATTAATAAAATTAGAAAATAAAAGGTAGGGATAGAAGGTAGTGCTCACTGAGTTCATCAACTTCATACCTCTAATAAATGATCCATTAATAAGGTTCATCAAGTCTTATTAACGACCACTTTCGATTAGCATGAAATCAAAGAATTTTCGTAAATCACTAAGTTACCTCAACGAGGATATGAATGCCCCCAACAATAAGCATTTCAAATTTCTTTTTGACAGTAGGTAGAGGTAGTTGAAAACTTCCAATAGTGATTGTCAGAGATTTTTCAATAACATTAATACCATTCACTTCGAATTGTTTCTACGAAAAGTGCACCGTGTGCTCATTACCATTGATATGGAAAGTGACATTGCTTTTATTATTGCAATCAATAACAGCCCCTGCAGTATTTAAGAAGGGTCTACCAAGGATAGTCGAGATGTTGTCGTCCTTGGGCATCTCAAATATAACAAAGTCAGTCAAAATAGTAACATTCGCAACAACAACGGGCACATCCTCACAAATACCGATATGTATGGCAGTTGATTTATCAGCCATTTGCAAAGATATTTCAGTAGGTATGAGTTTATTCAAATCAAGTCTTTTATATAAAAAGAAAGGCATAACACTAACACCAGCTCCCAAATCACATAAAGCAGTTTTCACATAATTTCTTTTGATGGAGTAAGGTATAGTTGGTATTCCCGGATCTCCAAGTTTCTTAGGTACTCCATCTTTAAAAGTATAATTAGCAAGCATGGTGGAGATTTCAGCTTCCGATATTTTTCTCTTATTGGTGATGATGTCTTTCATGTACTTTGCATAAGGAGGCATTTTCAAGATATCAGTCAAGTGAGTACGCAAAAATATTGTCTCAACATTTCAGCAAAGCGTTCAATTTTTTCATCATCTTTATTTTTAGTTGACTTGGGTGGAAAAGGCACAGGTTTTTGAACCCACGGTTCTCTTTCTTTACCGTGTTTTCTAGCAACAAAGTCTCTTTTATCATATCTTTTATTCTTGGGTTGTGGGTTATCAAGATCAACCGCTGGTTCTATCTCGACATCATTGTCTTGTTCCTTATTATTTGTTTGAGTGTCTTCATGAACCTCATCATTATCTTTTTCATTATCAAAAGGTGAGTGTTCACTACCAGATTGTGTTTCAACATCAGAGATAGAAACTTCATTATCATTATCAGGAGGTTTTTCTACTTCGGGTTCACTAGAGGCATGCAAAGTCCTATCATTTCTCTTCTTCTTTTTCTTTAAGGACTACGTGCATCGGTGTTAACTCTTTGAGAGTCTTGTTCAATTCTTTTTGGGTGGCCCTCAGGATAAAGTGGTTCCTGAGTCATTCTGCCTCCTCTAGTCATTACTCTAACAACATGATCATTGATATTATTATTCATTTCATCTAGCAACTCTCTTTGAGATTTAGCAACTTCTTCTAACTGAGTTTGAACCATAGCAGCATGCTTCCCCACACCTCTAACATCATTTGAGATTCTAAATAACAAGTCACTCAAGCGAGAAATCATATTAAAGTTGTATTTCAATTGTTTCATAACATTTGCATTGAAGTGATCTTATTTTCTAATGTAACTAGCAGGTTCGCCCGCGCATTTGCGCGGCTAGATTTTGTATATATTATTTTGTTATGTTATTTTTTTGTGAGTGTTATTTTATATTTTTTGGCCACACTAATGTCATTGTGAATAAATAGTCAACAATTACATATTGAGAAAACGTGATAAAACTATATTACACAGTTTTCCTATTTGTCATTAAGTTGTTGGCAAAGATTTGATGTGTGATGATGAAAGATCAAAGGCATCATGGTATATCTCCCGTAACGAAAACCATTAGTTCTCATACAATTTTCATGCTTTCCTAATTCCACTCTTTTTATCCCTTGATATTTCTTCACAAAAATTATTTTAGGGGTTTTCAACGAAAACCTAATCTTTGATGAACCATGTTTTCGATTCCATCATTCGAATCGCATTTGGCCACATTGCAATTAACTATTCTTGCTTTAGATCAAACTTGAAGTATTTGAAACGCAAGACATAAATGTGTTCCTTAGTTGGGTGAAGCTCATACTGTAGTTAGTTATATTTTTGTCTAGCTGAACAAAAAGGCTTGCAAGGAACTAATGTACAACTAAAAATATATAACAAGCACACGGACATGAAAAACCTTATTGTGTAATTTTGTTTATATTAGGTGAGTAAAAAATGACATTGTCTTGTAGGTTCTGCTTGCAACGTTATGTAATCTCATTCCAAAATCATTTGAATTCTAAAAACATATAATCTACTACCAAACAAAATTACACTATGTTTACTTACATATCACACACGACTACGCACAAATAGATACCAGAACCACAACATTCATCTTCTTACCCATGTTACAGCCTGCATGCGAGTTATTCTTTTGCGTCTAATTGTCAATATCTATCATATATACATGTAGTTAGCAATTTATACATGGCTGTGAAGGCTGGCCTTGGTGGTAATGCAATGGGGCTGGGGCCTTTTGCCTTTTTTTCTTGAAGAAACAGAGAAATGCAAGATAAGTAAACAGAGACCATAGCCTGAATTTGCATGGCTGATTGCAGTGCACCAAGAGCATGTCCGAGGCCGGGGCCGCAGTCTTGTCCCTCCGGGCGCACCTCTCCCAACACCGGCATGTAGCCCCAAAGAAATTCAAGGTATGAGTAAACAGAGAGCACAGTCCAAATTTGCATGGCTGCTTGCAATGCACAAATAGCATGTCTGACGCCAAGGCCGGCGTCGCCTTCTTGTCCCTCCAAGCGCACCTAGCCCATTACGGGCCCGTAGCCCCAACCTCCAGTCATGCCACATGTTGGAATCCTACATGCGAGTAATTCTTTTACATCTTAATGTAGATACGGATCCTATGCATGCAGTTAGGGCAATGGAGGAGACACGAAGAAATCGAAGATGAGTGAACAGAGGTTTTAGGCTGAATTTTCGGGACTGCTTGATGTGCACCGAGAGCCATGTATGCGGAGCATGGTGTCTTGTGTCTCAGAAATGTATCGCCATGCTAATCAATGAAATCAATTATCACAGGCTGTAACATGCATGTGTTCCCGGTAGATCAAAAGCCAACTAACCTTGGACGGAAACGATCTTGCAGTCTGCCTCCAAAGGCGGATCTCTTGTACTTGTGTGTCTCAGCTGGGATCAGGCAAAGTGGGTACATGCGCCGGTGCCTTGCAGCAACGCATGATGTCCTGATTAGAGACCAGCCACGCTCGCTGATGATGGGAGAGGTCTGCGTATAGTCCCACATCCACCGATGTCAATACGGTGACCAACAAATCTGATCTACCCTTTCATAGAGACAATTAGGAAGTGCCTAGCGATATGATTTTTTTCTTGGACCCACACCTGTCTCTTTCCTAGACTGGCTTGAAACATGGATTCAGATCCTCCGACTTAGGAAGAGAAGTCAGGGAAAGCTACAGTAGCTTGACTTCCCTTCTCTAGATTTTCATAAGCTGCAATTTAACACAACAATCTCTACTCCTAATGGAGCAGTTGGTAGTCTCGCTTTCAGGTTTTTTTTCGTCCCACCACTTTCGTCCGGTTTTTTTTCGTAGGTTAACCGTCGTAGATTTTTTTCGATGCTGGTTTGTTATTCACCGGTTTATTTACCCCTCAGCTCTTTCCTTGCAAATCAGCACTTTCCAAACGTGCACGCAATCACGGATCTAAATTTACTAACTTATTCAAATCAACCGATACCTTCCATTATTGCAAATTTCTTTAGGAAACAAATAATAGATTTTAAGGAAACAAATAAAAGATTTTAAAGACGCATCATACTTTACTAACAATCACTAAAAATCAAATCTAAATTAATTAACCTTACCTTAAATCACTCAATCACTTTAATTAGAAAACATTTTCTTTCCTAACTGCACCCCGCTTAGTGTGCACATAACAATCCGAAGTAATTAGAGTCACATGATTGAATCCATTTATTTAGAGCGACATGATTGAATTCATTTATAACAATAATCCTCACCAAAAGTGCGTTTAGCAATTTTAGAGGGCGGACCAAAACTCTGCCATCCGCTCACCCACGTTTGTTTAGGTACAGGAAAAAATGGCATAATATATGGAAACAACACGACCGGGGCGGCGGCGCAATCTTCGGGGATAGGGGATTGGAGGAGAAGGATTGGCCTGGCAGCATGACCGGGGTGCTTCCCCGCGGCCGCGGCCGTCCTCGCGATGCCACCTACCCGAAATCAATGCTGCTCCCTGCCGTCAGCCGAGGCGACGCCGCCTGCCCTCCTACCCACGGTCCGCTGCCGCGTGCGGCTAAGGCGGGAGGAGTAGCGACGGGGTCGAGGTCCTTCATGCGTTCCGGGATGGAGGCCATGATTTCATCGAGGTCGTTGCTGCCTCCTACACTAAGGGTGTGTCGCCGAGATTGAGGCGAGCATGAGGAGCTGTGGCCACCGCCATGGTCACCCCATCGCAGGGGATGGAGCACGCCGCTGGCCTACAACTTGTGGAAATCACTGTTTCTCTTCAGGTCGCGTGGTGACCGGATCTTGCCGATGTGTCCCTCCCCGACGACCTCCTCTTTGCCCGGTTGGCCGGCATGGATCTCGCCATTGCTGCCCTCAACTTCTCTGCCTCGAGCTCGACGGTCAGCCACCATGGATCCCCCAGCTGGAGGGTCACGTGAACCAGCCGTCCTCCCATGCTGCAGCGGCGAGAAGGTGACATGGCTCTCCGTGCACGAATAGTGGAGTTCAGTCAAGTACTTATATACTTGGCCTCTACTGCTGATCCATGTACATGGAGAAGAACAGACAACCGCTCATTCATGCTTCGTTCCACTCCTTTGCGCTACATTACTGGAGGTGACATTTTCCTATCTCTCTATGTTGTAACAAGCCTGCTGCCTGCATAGTTAATGGATTTTTTATTTAAATTTATCGCTGCTTAGTGCTTTGTTGCAATTGTTCACCCAAGATTCTTATATATAATCTGAGCGTATGTAGGCATACTTAGCTTTGCTATTCCATTTTTTCTGGCGCATAGAAATAAGAGTATTGTCCAGGTTAGGTATTCAATTGAGTATGGTATTTGGATTTCTATCAGAATGTCTTTTCTATGCATGTGATTTCTCACATCTGGTTATAATATTTGTGAAGACGTGCATTGCACGTGCACTTGGAAGCGGGCCCGTGGCCCGCGCTGGACGGCGCCGACGCCGACCCGAGCCACCTCGTCCGCGTATTCTTGGAGCTTTGGCTGGTCGATTTTCATGAAATTAATTCTCTCAGTTCTGGTGGCAAATATAATACACATAATTCATATTGTTATGCATTAGCGTGTATGTGTGAAATAGATGGATTATGGTCCCGTACCCAATAAGATGGATATGTGTGTGTGTTAGAGAGAGAGGGAGAGGGGGATAGAGAGTGAGGAAGAGGAAGAGAGAGTGTGTGTCTGTGTGTGTGAGGATTTGATGGTAAAAAAGGTCGCCAATGTCGTAATATTGAACTCTTAAAATTAATGTGGCCCCGTTGCAACGCACGGGCATTCTTCTAGTTATGTACAGTGATTGTCCACAGTAATCTGTGCATCTACAGTGATTCCTGGGCAGTGTCGGATCTCTAACTTGCCTTCCATATTTTACACAAAGGGCCACTGTAGCTCCCTGACTTCCCACTTGCACGTCAGAGGATCCCTCTCCTTGAAACATACGGTAGAGAATCGTATGGGATAAGGAGACATGCATTCATACTTATTTCTTGCAAAACATAAAAAACGGTAGATAGGAAATTATTAAATAGCCTGACGATGTCATCAATGACATCATCACATGCATTACGTCCATGATTCTTGCACCAATCGGACTGTTTCCTTTTTGCTGAAACTAGCATGGCCTGGATTGGTAGCTATGGCCGTCTTATACACATGACCGTGTGATTACACTTTCCCGTCATGGATTTGTGTACGTTTCCCAAAAAAAATATACATGTACGTGACAGACTTTCCAGGTGCAACACAATATATGTGTTTGTCCGCAATATTTATATGTAACGTTAAATCTTTTAATCACAGCAGTTTACATAAAAAAATTATTGGCAGAGATAATTTAATCTATGTGGACTAACATGATGCTTTATTTGCCTCTTGTCTTAATTATATAATAGATAGATTTTCAAACCCATAAAGGCATTGGCTAGGGTGCATATTGTGAGGGTTATCATTATCATTGAATTTCATTAGAGAATTTACCTCTACCACCTTATGTGGTGGTGGTTTATCAATTCCATGTATTTCTTCAATAGGAGGTAAATTTTTGACATCCTCAGCTTTAATACCTTTTTCCTTCATGGATTTCTTAGCCTCTTGCATATCATCGGGACTGAGATATAAGATACCCCTCTTCTTCGAAGTGGGTTTAAGCGGTGGTTCAGGAAGATTCCAATCATCATAATTTTTCAATATATTATTCAAATAATTCTTCAGCTTGCCCAATAGTTTGTTCCTTGAAAACACAACCAGCACAACTATCTAGGAAATCCCTAGAAGCATCGGTTAGTCCATTATAGAAGATACCTAGTATTTCATTTTTTAAGAGGATGATCAGGCAAAGGATTAAGCAATTGAAGAAGCCTCCCCCAAGCTTGTGGGAGACTCTCTTATTAAATTTGCACAAAGTTAAATATTTCCTGTAAGGCAGCTTGTTTCTTATGAGCAGAAAATATTTTTCAGAAAAGTAATAAATCATGTCCTGGGGACTAGCACACAACCAGGAGCAAGGATATTGTACCAAGCTTTAGCATCACCCTTTAATGAGAACGTAAATAATTTGAGAATATAATAATAGCGAGTTTTCTCATCACGAGCAGAAAGGGTGGCTATCTCATTTAACTTAGTAAGATGTGCCACAAAAGTTTCAGTTTCGTAAACATTGAAATGACTAGGTTCAACCAAAGTAATTAACTCTGCGTCGACAGAGAATTCATAATCCTTATCATCAATAAAGATAGGTGAAGTAGCAAACTTAGGATCATATTGCATTCTAGTATTCAAATATTTTTCTTTATACTTGCATAATAATTTCTCCGGATCATCTCTATCCTTACAAGCAAGAATATATCTAGTTGTCTCCTCATTCATAACATAACCTTCCGGTACCTTTCGCAATTCATATCTAGGAGAGCTACTTCTAATAGGTGTTTCAAGATTTTTAGTTTCAAGCTCATCATCAGTTTCAACAATATCATGCTGTCTTACTCTAGCAATTTGTTCACCAAGAAATTCACCTAGTGGCACATCATCATCATCATCAAGCAAGGTATTAGCATCATCATAAGTATCACTCATAGAAGAAGTAGCATCATCAACAACTTGTGACATATCAGGATTGATAGCATGTGGTGGTGTTGCAAGTTTACTTATAACAAAAGGTGAATCTAAAGTAGAGCTAGATGGCAGTTCCTTACCCCCCCTCGTCTTAGAGGGATAAATCTTTGTTTTAGCATCCTTAAGATTCTTCGTAGTGATAAATTGATAATAATCCCAAGTGACTCAACAAACATAGCTATGCTCCCCGGCAACGGCTCCAGAAAAAGGTCTTGATAACCCACAAGTACAGGGGATCGCAACAGTTTTCATGGGTAGAGTATTCAACCCAAATTTATAGATTCAACACAAGGGGAGCCAAAGAATATTTGTAAGTATTAGCAGATGAGTTGTCAATTCAACCACACCTGGGGATTAATTATCTGCAGCAAAGTGATTAGTAGCAAAATAGTATGATAGTTTTGATAATAGTAGTAGCAGCAATAATAATGGTAACAGTGATAGCAGTAGTTTTGTAGCAAGTGCAACAGTAACAACAACAGTAGTAACTTAGCAAGAATAATATAAGAGAAATTCGTAGGCATTGAGTTTGTAATTTGTTGGATGATATTCATCATGAGACAGTTATAACCTAGGGCGATACGGCACTAGCTCCAATTCATAAATATAATGTAGGCATGTATTCCGTAAATAGTCATACGTGCATATGGAAAGAATTTGCATGACATCTTTTATCCTACCCTCCCGTGGCAGGGGGGTCCTATTGAAAACTAAGGGATATTAATGCCTCCTTTTAATAGATAACTGGAACAAAGTATTAACACACTGTGAATACATGAACTCCTCAAACTATGGTCATCACCGGGAGTGGTCTCGACTATTCTCACTCCGGGGTTAACGGATCATAACACGTAGTAGGTGACTATAACTTGCAAGATCGGATTTAGAACATGGATATAATGGTGATAACATAAACGGTTCAGATCTGAAATCATGGCATCGGGGCCAAAGTGACAAGCATTAAGCATGGCAAAGTCATAGCAAAATCAATTTTAGAACATAGTGGATACTAGGGATCAAGCCCTAACAAAACTAACTAAATTACATGATGAATCTCATCCAACTTCTCACCGACCAGCGAGCCTACGAAGGAATTACTCACTACCGGTGGGGAGCATCATGGAATTGGCGATGGATAAGGGTTGGTGATGAAGAAGATCAAAGATCCCCCTCTCCGGAGCCCAAACGGACTGCAGACCTGGCTTCCCGATGAAGAACAGGAGACGACAGCGGCTCCGTCTCGTGGAACGCGATAATTCTTTCTCCTTGATTTTTTCTGGAAATATATGATTTTATAGCGTAGGTTTCAGCGTCTGCGGGGCCACCAGGTGGGGACAACCCACTTGGGCGCGCCTGGAGGGGGGCGCCCTGGTGGGTTGTGCCTACCCATGTGCCCCCTTTGGTGGTTCTTGGCTCCAGAAATTCTTTTTTATTGTATAAAAAATCCTCGTAAAGTTTCGTTCCATTTTGAGAACTTTTATTTCTGCAAAAAAAACAACACCATGGTAAATCTGCTGAATACAGCGTCAGTCCGGGGTTAGTTTCATTGAAATCATGCAAATTAGAGTCCAAAACAAGACAAAAAGCGTTAGGAAAAGTAGATATGTTGGTGACGTATCAAGTTCCTGTTCTGAAGATGGATAGGTGGAAGATGCGGCGGTCGACTCTGATAGTGCTTGGTTGGGTCCTCCGGCTTTAGATGTTAGGTTTTGGTGCGGAGTCTGTTTGGTATTTGGTTCGGACTTTCGGCACCCCTTCATCAAGTGGTAGGAGTAGCGACAGATGTTGTTGAGATGGTGGCTTCAGACTTATTGATATATTACTTTGTAACGTCTTTATAAATAATTAATAAAGTAGCTACATGCATTTCTCAAATGCAGAGGCTGAGGATCATCCTCCTTTTCAAAAATGATATGAAAGGGAGTTCCTTATATGTTGGTCTCAACTTAGACTAAACTTCCCATCATGCCATGAAACCATATATACACGGGACATGAAATTTATCCAGAAAATATTTGTTATATGGGCCTAAGTCCCATTTAACATTTAACATGAACCACATCTTGAAGAAAATCACAGCGGCCGGCCAGTGCTGGAGCTTCGAAGAAAAAATTAGGCCGGCAAGCTCAACAATCCAGTTTTCGAGTCTTTCGTTGTTGCTTTCTTTGAGAATTTAGTTGTTGCTGTTCTGTAAGTTTGCCTGCGTGAGCATAGCCTTTTTTATGGACAACGCTAACGCCCACACGTATGGTGGGAGCGAAACCCGCCCACATGCTCTATAACACACAGACTGCGCCACGTCACCGCATGCATGCTTGTGAGAATCTTTTTGGATTTTCAGTTTTAAAAATGTTTTATCTCTTAAATGAAAAATTCGATTGAAGATCCATTTTCATCATTAAATTCCTCGCGGCGAGATCTTCGAAACTAGATCTCATATCAATATATTTCAATGAATTTTTTTTGGGTTAAAAGTTGCCATGTCTGTCTCACATGAATTGTCATGATATGTTTCAACTATTTTTTTCTACATTTAAAAATCAATTTTGATATTATAAAACGGGGAATTAAGAAACTAGACTTACCATGAACCGTAAACTAAAATTGACATGATACATGCACTTAAAATTGCCATGGTTCACACAAAAAATAATTTTCATGGTCAAAATACTAGAGTTGCCATCATCAAAATACTAAAATTGCCATGCCCTAGAAACTGAAATTGCCACATGGCAACTTTAGTTTAAACACTATAGCAACTACAATGTAAACATAATGGCAACTTATGGGTAAAAAAGAATCATCGAAACATATCAATATGGGATCTAGTTTTGAAGATCTTGTTGAGACGGATTTATTGGTGAAAACATATTTTTAATTCAATTTTGTAATTAGGAGATAAAACATTTTTAAACCAAAAGGCAAAAAGATTTCTGCTGATGTCATCTGTTCACATGTGACAAAATGAGTGGTAAATGAGACGTGTGGACAATACGTAAGATGCCACACGTGTGAGCGTTAGTTTTTTTTCCTTTTTTATAGGTCATTGCTTGGAGCTTGGCTCTGGTTGAAGGTTGTTGCGGCGTGGACATGTGGCTGGTGATCCCAGCTGATGATGTGTTGGTTGCACATAAAAAATGGCACATAGTTGTGCGATGTGAGATCTGCACGAAATGCCATGGGAGGCGGCTGCTCCTTCAGCGTTCATGTGTCGATGCTAAACCTAGACGAGCACAAGCAGCTGCATCTCGCGGCGGGCTGTAACCATCATCAGGTTTTGTTAGAAAAACCATGACTACCTGTTGGTTCCCGGCCCTTGGAAGCTTTTAGATCCGCGAATGCTATATCTCACTTACAGCACGTATATCATTCCTGTCGCCTGAAACGTGCGCATATCAGGCCCATAAGCGTAGGCCGCTCGCTCGGTGGACGTACTGGTTCGTCCGGTTTTTCTATTGTTTTGTTTTTTTCATTTTCTTTCGGTTTCTTTTATTTCTTCATAGGTTTTTTCTATCTTTCTTTGTTCTTACCGGGTTTTTTTTGGTTTCATTCATAGTTTTATTGATTTTTCTTTATTTTATTCTTTTTCTGTTGTTTTTGTTTGGTTCATTCTTGGTTTGCACTGGTTTTTCTTTCGTTGTTTGTTTTCTTCATTTTTCTCTGTTTCTTTTCTTAGTTTTCTTTATTTTTACTTTGTTTCCTTCTCAGGTTCATTCTTTTGCATTAATTTTGTTTGGTTTTATTTTCTTTTTTGCTTTCGGTTTTTATTGATTTTCTTTGTTTTCTTGTGTTTTTTGTCGATTTTCATCAGTTTCTTGTTTTCCATGACATGTGTTTTGCCAGGACACATTCAACATTTAAGACTTGTGTTTTTATGTTTTTATGTATATTTTTTATTGTATATGTTCTGACGTGTACTTTTTCTCCATACACCATGTACGTTTTTCATATACATATGAAAAATTATTTTTATATATGTTCAACATTTTTAAAATACAAGTTTAACATTTTCTTAAAATGTATGTTTTGATGTCTACTTTGTGCCATACACATTTCTACATTTTTTGTATACAACTGAATCATTTACTTTAAATATTTTTTACATTTATTAAGTACATGATTAATATTTTTTCAAAACACACGTTTTTGAACATTGTTGCTCGAATATGTGTTAAACATTTTTTTTCAAATAAGTGTTGATACTTTTTTTCAGATGCTATCAATTCATTTTTATAGCTGTACCAACATTTTTATAGCATTGCACAAACATTTTTTTCAGATGCTATCAACATTTTTCTATAGTTGCACCAAAACATTTTTAACACTGCACAAATATTTTTTTCAAACTTAAGTATTTGCTTTGAAATATGTGTATTTAGGATATTTTTTTTTGAAAATATAACAAAAAGAAGAAAAAGAAAATCGAGTGAACGAATGAACAAAAAACCATCAAGGGCCGGCCCTTTACCATGTTGCTTTAGGCAAGACATAGCCGCGCCCTTTTAGATCGGAATAGCCCAAATAGAGATGATGAATGCTTAGTGGACTGTCCTATAAAGCATAGATACTAAAATGTTCACCGAAATCCCAGACCCAACTAAGCTCCGCCCCTGCGGCCGGCATGCCCAATGAATGCATCTTGGAGAAAATTAAAGACAATGCACTGCCAAGGAACTCATCCAAGACCGAGTTTGAACTGTCCTTCATAATTAAACCACTAGTTTTGGGTGTGTCCTGTTTCTCAATGGAGCACTTACTTATCTGCTGATTGTGTCAACTTCCCAATCTTCAGCACCATTCAGAAATTTAGAAGCAAATTCAGTTGAGGAAGAGGTAACACCACCTGACAGAATTGTGCTTTCGATGTTTCCAAGTGTGAGGAAGAGAATGAGAGCAAAAAACTTCTATTTATTCAGGAGGGGAGACATATACAGGTTCACATTGGCCCAGGCCTTACTCTAGAGTCTAGACTATGAATTTTTCCTTTTGCATATACTCTAGCCTATGAATAGGAGCATGTACAAAACATATACATCAACACCAAGTTCGGGAGCATGATCTCTACGCTGATCTCTATACATGAATCTTATGAAATGGGAACAACGGTGACCACACACTTAAGTCGGCGACACTTCCTCCCCGTCGCCGCCACCTCCATAGGGAGCTCCAGCAGACATCTCTATTTCCCCGGTGAAAGCTTCAGGTGACTTCCTGCCAAATAAATAGATAAGTTGAGGGGTCTTGCTGGCCTCTTCTTCCACCACCTGCAAAAGCAAAAAAAACAGAGTATGGTTGCAATTCATCCTTCAGCTGTTGATTTCTTCAAACACAGGGGAATGTAGGAAGATAGCCAAGCAGAGCAGTACCTCGGCACCTTCTAGCACCATTTTCTGCTCCATATCACACCTTTTAACGCGGTTGATGGCAGATTCGGCATCCTTAGCTTCTGAAAATGGCGATAAAATCACGCTAATAAATGTGATAATTATTGCCATAAAAGAATGGAGTATCTGGGAGGAAACTGGAGGCCACGCAGTGCCTCCACAGTGCAAGGCGGGGTTTGGTACAAGTGCAGGAGCTCGTACCAGCGCTCATACCAGTTGCTGCCGCCTCCCATTCGTCGACTACTTCTATCCCGTGGAATTGGATCGGAGATCAGACGCATACGCACTCCAGAAACTCATTCACCGGATGATGGTTCACTCCAGTGCGTGCTTGTAGTCGTCGCTAGATGGTCCTAAGGACATCTATGTAATTTCTATTGCTTCCTGTGTTCTTTATATAGTTATGGTGTTTGATGAATATAATAGAAGTTTTTCCCACAAAAAGAAGGTAGTTTCTGTCAATTTGGTGAACTTTGTGGGTAAAAAAATAGAATTAACTCTACATATTTACATGATCTTCAATACTCCATCGGAATATATTTAACGTGTGTTTTGGTATGTCCTGCCCCATTGGGTTGAACAAGGTTGGTGTGTCACTCTCGAGCCTCCAACTTGGGCAAATTTTCTCTGAAAAAAACTTAGGCAAATTGCTTCCGCGGGGCTTTCTACTATGATAAGAAGATAACAGTAGAAGAAAAGGACGTTGAAATGAGGAATGGTTTTTGATGGATTATGGATGGGCTTAGGCCCATATAAGACAATAATCCCTAGTTAATCTCTAAGGCCCTTGCATGTGTACGGCAAGTGGTGGGAAGTGTGGAAAGTTTAGTCCCATACTGCTACGCTAAGAAGAGTGAGACCTCTTTATAAGGGCTACTCTACCACTTGCTATTGGGACCTTGGAATAGGAAATGTACATGCATGCTCCTCCTCCGCCGCCGCCCACCACGCCTCGCCACGACGTGTGCGCCGCGGGTTGCGGGTTGCGGGAATGAGCCGAGCTGAAGCTTATTTTTGCCGTTCAGGAATGGTTAATTAATTGTTAATTAATTAACGAGTCGCTTACGGACTTGGTCGTGGGCCAGGCCCAGGCCCATCTACCTGACGGTGCTGGCCAGTGGAGTTCGTACAACCCATATCTACTGTTCCTTTCTCTATGCTGCTTCCGGCGATCCCATTCCGACGACCGCGTGCACGGTTCGAGATCCTGCCCGGGAGAACGGCAATAAGCTTTTTGGGGAGCGTCTCGATGCGACTGCTCCCGATCCGTCCCTTCACCAACCGCCTCTACTTGCACTACTTCCCCTGCATCGACTCCATGGCAGACGATGAAGCCGCCAAGAAGAAGGCCTTGGCTGATGCCGAGGCTGCTGCCGCCGCCGCCGCGTTGGCCTGGCCAACTGGACGGTATGACTCGTTCATCCCCTATTTTCTCATTTATGTGCTAGCCGTATATATGTTGTTCATAGATGTTTCGGTTCTATGTACTGTACGTGCTCACATGCTTAGGTATCGGTATGAGATGCATACTGTATTTGTCATGCTTATTGTTTACTCGTGGATTAGGTTAGTCGGAAAAGTGCTAATATTTGCAACAATCCAAAAACCTTATTTTAGGCACTTTTCAACTCATGGCTTCGCCGCTACTCTGAAACCGGAAAAGTTTACTGGAACACATTTTAAGCGTTGGCAGACGAGGACTACCTTGTGGCTCACATCAATGAACGTGTTCTGGGTTGGTGGTGTGTCTCCCACGGTAATGGTTGCTCCTGAACAGAAGAATGCGATTAGGGAGGCAACCACCATCTTTGTGGGAGCCGTTCTTACTGTGATCGGAGACAAGCTAGTGGACGCATATCTCCATATGTGCGTTGCCAAGAATTTGTGGGATGCGCTCGAAGCTAAGTTCGGCACAACCGATGCTGGCAGTGAGTTATATGCCATGGAGCAGTTCCATGACTACAGGAAGGTTGATAAATGTCCTGTATTGGACCAGGCTCATAAGATACAATGCATTTCTAAGGAGCTGGAGCTCCTGAAGTGTGATTTACCGGACAATTTTGTTGCGGGTTGCATTATTGCAAAACTCCTCCTGGATGGAGGAACTTTGCTACTTCTCTCAAGCACTTGAGACATGAATTCTCTGTTGAGGATGTCATCGGTCATCTAAGTGTTGAGCAGAACCCGAGAGCAAAGGACTCACACGTGAAAGGGGCAGAGGGTTCTTCTAGCGCCAATGTGGTGCAGAAGAACTTCCACAAGTTCAAGGAAAAGAACTCTGTCCAACAAAATACTACCTTTAAGAAGAAGGATACCAAGAAAGACAAAAAGAGAGATGACTGCTTTACTTGTGGTTCAGAGGAACATTGGGCAAACAAGTGCCCAAACAAGTACAAGAAGCCAGCACATGACTCCAAGTCACTCTGAGCAACAATGATGCGACATCTGGGTATGGTAATCTGTTTACCATACTTTCAATTTATTAGTCCACCGATTTGTGGGTTGACGCTGGGGCCAATATTCATGTGTGTGCTGATGTGTCTTTGTTTTCTTCTTACCAGGTCGCACGAGATTGTTCCGTCCTGATGGGGAATGGCTCGCATGCTTCTGTTCATGGTGTTGGCACGGTAGATCTGAAGTTTACTTCGGGAAAGATCGTGCAACTGAAGAACGTGCAGCATGTTCCCGCCATCAAGAAGAATCTTGTTAGTGGCTCCCTTCTATGTAAAGCAGGGTTTAAGTTAGTATTTGAGTCCCACAAAGTAGTCATATCTCGGTATGGACTATTCGTTGGAAAAGGATATGATTGTGGTGGTTTGTTCCGCCTTTCCCTGGAGGATTTCTGTAATAAAGTTGTGAACCAAATTCATTCTAATGTGAATGAATGTGAGGTTTGGCATTCACGTCTTTGTCACATAAATTTCTGTTGTATGACACGGCTGGCTAAGATGAATCTAATCCTGAGTTTCACTTTAGCCAAAGGCTCTTGCCATGCGTGTGTGCAAGCAAAGCAACCTTGTAAGCCTCACAAGCCTGCGAAGGTGAGACACCTGGCACCACTAGAGCTCATATATCAGATCTCTGTGAGATGAATGGTGTGTTGACTAAAGGTGGAAAGAAATAATTCATGACTTTGATAGATGATTCCACTAGATTCTGTTATGTGTATTTGTTAAATACAAAGGATGAGGGTCTACACTACTTTAAAATCTATAAGGCTGAAGTTGAGAACCAACTTGAAAAGAAAATAAAACGAGTCCGGTCTGATCGTGGTGGAGAGTACTTTTCTAGTGAGTTTTATTTATTCTATGCGGAACATGGTATTATTCATGAGATGACGCCTCCCTATTCACCCCAGTCAAACGGGGTTGCCGAACGTAAAAACCGTACTCTAACAGTTTTGGCTAAGGCCATGTTAGATACATCGGGTTTATCCAAGGCATGGTGGGGGGAGGCTGTATTAACATCATGTCATGTCCTGAATAAAGTTCCCACAAAGGATAATGAGACTACTCCCTATGAGCAATGGGAAAAGAAAAGAACTACACTCTCTTACTTGCGCACTTGGGGCTGTTTGGCCAAAGTCAATGTGCCGATCCTCAAAAAGCGTAAGCTTGGACCAAAGACCGTTGACTGCGTTATTTTGGGCTACACCAAGAATAGCGTTGGCTATAGATTTCTAGTAGTGAAATCTGAGGTACCTAACCAGAAGGTCGGTATAATTATAGAGTCTAAGGATGCTACATTCTTTGAGGATATTTTCCTCATGAGAGCTATGCAAAGCAGTTCTAGACTGGAATCTGATGAGACTCCTAAACCTGCCATTTTGATGGAGTATTATGAACACAAAAGTGATGAAAGTTTATCAGAGGATGACGAGGAAGCTCCTGTTAGAAGCAAGAGACAAAGGACTGCAAAGTTTTTTGGTGATGATTTCCTCGTGTACCTCGTGGACGATGACACTCCCAGTTCCATTTCAAAAGCTTATGCATCTTCGGATGTTGACTACTGAAAGGACGCGGTCCGTATCGAGATGGATTCCATCATGGCTAATGGGACATGGAAGATCACCGATCGTCCTTATGGTTGCGAACCATTAGGATGTAAGTGGGTGTTCAAGAGGAAGCTTAGGCCCGATGGTACTATTGAGAAGTACAAGGCTAGGCTTGTGGCCAAGGGTTATACCCAAAAGGAAGAAGATGATTTCTTCGATACTTACTCACCTGTAGCTAGGCTGACAACCATTCGAGTGTTACTCGCTTTGGCTTCCTCGCATGGTCTTCTCGCTCATTAGATGGACCTTAAGATGGCTTTCCTTAATGGAGAGCTAGACGAGGAAATTTACATGCCACAGCCAGATGGCTTTGCAGTAAATGGTCAGGAAAGAAAGGTGTGTAAGTTAGTGAAATCTCCGTATGGCCTGAAACAAGCGCCTAAGCAATGGCAGGAGTAGTTTAATACAACTTTGACATCTGCTGGCTTTGTCGTTAACGAAGTTGATAAATGTGTATACTATCGCTATGGTGGGGGCGAAGGAGTTATACTGTGTCTGTATGTTGATGACATACTGATATTTCGGATCCACCTCAAAGTAATTGAGGAGGTCAAGGCTTTTCTATCTCATAACTTTGAGATGAAAGACCTGGGTGTGGCTGATGTTATCTTGAACATCAAGCTACTGAGAAATACTGAGGGTGGAATTACACTTTTGCAATCCAACTATGTTGAGAAGAGTTTGAGCCGTTTTGGATATTCGGACTGCAAACCTTCTGCAACACCATATGATCTTAGCGTGCGGATTCGAAAGTTCGAAGGCATGGCTGTAGATCAATTGAGATATTCTCAAGTGGTTGGTTCACTCATGTACCTAGCTTGTGCTACTCGCCCTGACATCTCATTTGTTGTGTGCAAACTGAGCCGATTTGTTTCCAATCCGGGAGATGTGCATTGGCATACAGTTGAGCAAGTGATGCGCTATTTGCAAGGCACTGTGAACTACGGGATTCACTATTCTGGGTACCCGACGGTACTTGAGGGGTATAGTGATTCTAACTAGATATCTGATGCTGATGAGATGAAAGCTACAAATGGATATGTCTTCACACTTGGTGGTGGTGCTGTTTCCTGAAAGTCTTGCAAGCAGACGATGTTAACCAGATCGACTATGGAAGCAGAACTCACAACATTAGACACATCATGTGTCGAAGCAGAATGGCTTAGAGAGCTTTTGATGGATTCACCGGTGGTTGATAAACTAGTCTCGGCTGTCCTTATGAACTGTGACAATCAAACTGTGATTGCCAAGGCTAAGAGTTCAAAGGACAATATGAAATCCACAAAGCACATAAGAAGAAGATTGAAATATGTCAGAAAATCAAGAAACTCCGGAGTGATAGCATTGGATTATATGCATACTGCTAAAAATCTGGCAGACCCTTTTACGAAAGGGCTATCACGGATTGTGATAGGAAATGCATCGAGGGAGATGGGTATGAGACCCACGTAAGTTTCCATAGGGGTAACACAGCCTATGTGATCGGAGATCCTGTGAATTAGGACATGAGAAAACAATCTAGCAGTCAACTGAGGAGAGTATCCTTAATTATCCCGATCCGTTGGAGATGCAATAATACTCTCAATTCTGTAAGGCAGGCTGACTTTTTTCTTAATGTGTTCCAAAGATTATGTAAGCAAGATGCTAACCTACATAGCATTCTTTGGAGGAACACACCTATGTGAGCCCGACAGTTGGTCACAGTCTATGAGACTGGGTGATCTCTAGGAAGCTCATGAGAAGGTACGGAGTATGACTAATAAGCTCCACCCGTGGGGTTTAGCCTTCGGTAGCCACGTATCAGCTGACAATAGGTGAAACTTCTACATGCCAAAATGACAATTCAAGGCATAGTCCATTGTTCAGTTGTGAAGAAGTCTAATCCTATTGCTCTAGGTGGAAGTTCAACTTAATAGTCTCCACTGAAAATTCTGGTATATCAAACATTGTTTGGAACAGTTGACAAACTTATGTGCCTCAAGATCTAGTGGGGGATTGATGGATTATGGATGGCCTTAGGCCCATATAAGACAATAATACTTAATCTCTAAGGCCGATGCATGTGTACGGCAAGTGGTGGGAAGTGTGGGAAGTTTAGTCCCATACTGCTACAGTAAGAAGAGTGAAACCTCTTTATAAGGGCTGCTCTACCATTTGCTATTGGGAGCTTGGGAATGGGAGCAGTACACGCGCGCTCCTCCTCCTCCGCCGCCCGCCTCGCCTCGCCTCATCACGACGTGCGCGCGCCGCGGGTTGCGGGAATGAGCCGAGCCGAAGCTTATTTTTGCCGCTCAGGAATGGTTAATTAATTGTTAATTAATTAACAAGTCGCTTACGGAAGCGCCACTGTCCGAGACGTTGGACCGTGGGCTGTTCGCGGACTTGGTCATGGGCCTGGCCTAGGCCCATCTACTTGCCGGCCTATATAAGAAGGCGCTGGCGAGTGGTGTGAACCCTAACTCAGTTCACTCACCCCCACTCGTACAACCCTAGCTGTCATCTACTGTTCCTCTCTCTGTACTGATTTCTGCGATCTCATCCCGATGACCGCGTGCATGGTTGGTCGGGAGATCAGGTGCCTCCGGAACCCTATTGTTCAAGATCCTGCCCGGGAGAACGGCAATAAGGTTTTTGGGAGCATCTCGACGCGACTGCTCCCGATCCGTCCCCTTCACCGACCGCATCTGCTTCCACTACTTCCCCTGCATCGACTCCATGGCTGACGATGAAGCTGCCAAGAAGAAGGCCTCGGCCGATGCCGAGGCTGTTGCTGCCGCCGCCGCGTTGGCATGGCCAACCGGAGGATATGACTCGTTCATCCCCTATTTGCTCGTTCATGTGCAAGCCATATATATGTTTTTCATAGATGTTTCGGTTCTATGTACTGTACGCGCTCACACGCTTAGGTATCGGTATAACATGCATATCGTATTTGCCATGTTTACTGTTTACTCATGGATTAGGTTAGTCACAAAAGTGCTAATATTTCCAACAGTTTTAAGGATAACCGGCTGCCACCGGCTGCTTCCGACAACCCCTTGTACTCCCCCCGGTCACAGTGCAGAAATGGCTCCCGCATTTGCTGGAGGCATCGTTGGCATCTTCGTCGCCGGGCTCCGCTTGGCAGTTGGCACAGCCGTAAGCATCAGCTCCCACGATCCTCTGTTTTTCTCAGTTTCGTTTTCTCTTCTATTTTCAAGATAAAGCGCCTTGATGGATGGATGTACCCAAGTCCAGTACCACTTTTGCATCAATTTTGTTACAGATTTCCGGCATGGCAATCTTTGTATCAGCTGGAGCTTTCTCGCTCGCGGTGAAGATCCCCGATGATTATGCTTGGCACAATCATGCAGTCGAAGCCATCCTAATTTGTTTTGCCTGTCTTGAGGCCTTCCTATTGGTAATCAACAAGGTACTAGTATGTGATAAAAAGCAGAGCACCCCAGAGGACATGCGTACATGAGACATACTCCACTAATCTGAGGTACGGAAAACTAATAATTGTTACATACTACTTGTGGCACAGATGAGCCAGCATGGAGGCAATGAAAACTTGCTCCGGGATCTGCTCATGATATTGGCGCCGCATACCTATTGGTCACTTATCTAGGACGAACACTTAGTCCCTGGAGTGCAGAGAAGATTCTGCATTTGGTAAGGTCGGTTTGCATGTTTGCCTTGTTCGATTCAATCAATCAATAGCTGAAGAATGAACCAGTGCCATCTGTTTTCGCTCACAGCTCGGTAGCTGCCTTGGCGTGCTAATTGGATTTGGTCACATGGTCTGGATCATACAAGGCATACGCTCATGAAGTTTTTGCTGGGGGCAGAAGAGCAGGCCTCCGGAGCTGCCATGGACGGCGATGATGTGGAGCAGCAGAGGGTGGACAAATGTGCCGAGGTAGCTAGTGATGGATCTGCATCCCCCTTGAACGATCAATCAAAGAGATGAAGGATGAGTTATAACCATGCATGCTCTGTTTTGGTCGCAGGTGGTAGGAGAAGGGGACAGCAAGATTGCTCCACTTGCATTTTCAGTAGTTGCCTTGGCAGTTGGCACCTCCAGTTTTCACCAGGAAAGTAGAGACGGCTGCCATAGAGGACGATGCAGGCGGCGAGGAGGGGGAGGAAGTGCCGCTGCCGCGAGGAAGGCGGGGGCGAGGTGGTGGTGAGGTCGCCGCCGGCTTAGCTAGGTGTGTCGACACGTTGGTCACCGATGTATTCCTTGCACAAGAGTGTTGTTGTATAGATTTTGCGTTGTACTACTAGCTGCACAGGTGAGTGAATCCGTTTCTTGCATTCTTGGTGGCTTTCGTCTTCCCTCGTGTTTGGTTTACTCGTTGCTCTTTCAAAGTGGGTGCAACAACGTCTCTCTCTCTCTCTAACAAATTTTTCCTACTACCGGGTGTAGTTACTCCCACTTTTGTTTGATACGTTCTAGATAGTATCTATCATATTGAAGAGTATGTACACGTAGTATGTAGTATATAAGAATGTTTAGGTAGTATATATACTACTTTTTTGATAGTATGTATCATATTTTGTGCATACTCTATTTTGCGTACAAATATGTACGTATTTCATAAATACAATAAAACCATAAGCTCACTTGCAATTTTTTCATATAACTCACTTTGGAGTATCTTAGATGTAGTATATAAACATACTAAAAATAATAAAGTAGAGTATATACTACCACATGGTAGTATATGAGAAATGGGTGTAGCTACACCCGGTAATAGGATGCATTTTCCCTATATATATATATATATATATATATATATATATATATATATATATATATATGGTTTTAGCATCACCAATACTTCACCCGATACTCCCTCGTCCCCCGCGTCCCTCTCTGAGGCGACTCGGGGGAACCCTAGCGCCCTGCGCCGCCGGCCCCCTCCACCCTCCCTCGCCATCGCCACCGCCGAGGGACACAGCCGGGCAAAGCCCAGGCAGTGCCGGCGGCAGCGGGGCCTCTCCCTGGCGCGTCTCTCTCCCCTGGCTGTGGCGCGAGTTCTTCCGGCGACGGCTTGGTGGCGTGGCGTGGCGGAGCTCCGGCGATGACTCGGTCCTACGGCAGGGTGGAGGGCAGGGCACCGTCCAGTGGTGCTGCCTCCACGGCGGCTGCGGCTTGGAGCCCTTGACCTCGATCCGATCTGGATCTGGTGGTGCTTGGGTCTGGGCCATGGCGGTTGGCGAGGCGTGGAGTTTGTTGGGGCTTGTCGGCCTTTAGGCACCATGGGGGTGCCGGCGGCGACGCGTGTCCGGCGTGGTGACGCCGGTGGACGTGGTGGTCATCTTCTTTCAGAGATGGCCGACCAGAGTCTTGGTGATCGAATCTCGAGATCCATCATCTAGTCCCGGCTGCGAGTAGGGGAGACATGGTTGCAGTGAAAACCGAGCCGACGACAGGCGATGGCGGCGTTCTCGCCGTTACCTTGATGGAGGCATCGTCGTGTAGCTACTGTCGACCCACTCGTGCTGCTCCGGGGGAAACTCTAGGATCTGATGTTCCAGATCGGACGATAGCGGCACTGCGGTGTCATTTCTCTCTTGGGAGCATCATTTGTGGAGCAGCGCTAGAAGTCAGAGGCAGGAGGTGGAGCGGCTTCGTCTTGCCGGAGTTTCGGTGAAGATGTCAAGTCATGCCTGACCGACATGTGTTACGCTTTGTCATGCCTGGTCGGCAGGTGCTACGCACGACATATTTTCCAAGGACTTCAAGCTGTGTCGGCTGGTGGTACTTGGCAGCATGGCGCTGAGGTGTATCAGTGGCGACCGCGACGTGCTCAGCTGTTTGCGCGCAAGGAGGAGGTGCCGTTGGGCGCCGTGGTGGCGTCGACGATAGCTAGACCGAGCAAGGTTGATGCATCAGTACAGTTCTGAAGATGGAGCGGTGGCAGTTGGCGGCTGCGGTCTCTAAGAGCACGCGGACCAGTGTGTGCCCCAGACCCGACAAGTGGCTAGGTTGGGGCCTCAGGTCTTAGATGTTAGGCTTGGCTGCGATGTCTATTTGGTATTAGGCCCAGGTTATCTGCGCCCCTTCATCAACTGGATAGGTGTAGCGACAGTTCATTGCTTAGACGGCGTCTTTAGTCTTACTGTTGTATGACTTTGTAAAGTCTTATGAGAATAGTTAATAAAGTGGCCGTATGCATCGCCCAGATGCAGAGGCCGGGGGTCATCCTCCTTTTCTAAAAAAAATTACTTTTAAGTGTTAGAACTAATACATAATATTTTAAATACACTCATTTTTATCATAATTAATACACTCCATTTAAAAAAACATAGACTATTAGAATTAGACTGATGCGCACACTGGACAGTTTCTTCAATTTGTACTTCACCCTACTATTGTCTGAGTTTCTTGCAAATTGAATTAGCACAAATAAAAAGGAGACCCGACATCTCTATCACCTACACTACATACACGGGCTGAGCAACAAGAGTCAGCTAGGCTAAGTGCAAGTAAATTTACTAAAACAAATTCACATGGCTTGGAGAAGACATCATCACGGAATTTCAGATTTGGGACATGTTTCGACGGATACTTGGCATCTGATTCTGGTACAAAAACTATTACCTCCAATCCAGCTTTTCACGTAACGGGCCGGCTCATATAACAAAAGAACAGTGTGGGTTTCCCGGCTTTGGTAACATTCTAGAGGATTTCTTCACCCTTTTTTGTGTTTTTATAATTGCCATGTTTTATCAGCCAGATTAACCTTTTTCGTTTTGCTTTTCTTGTTATTTTTTGTTCTATATTTATTTATAGATTCAGAGATGTTTTTTTCCAAATTCGCGAACTATTTTCAAATGTGCGTATTTTAAAATTCACAAAAAATGTAAATTCGTGAATACTTTTTAAATTTATGAGATATATTCAAACTTATGAAGATATATATTTTTTGAAAATTTTCATATATTCCTGTAATGTTTGTTGATGATATCTTTAAAGTTTTCGGATATTTGTTTGAATTGTGAATATTGTTTTTATTCATGATTTTTTTTCAAATTAGTGTGAGTTTTTTCAAAACCACAATATGCAGAAGGGACCAGACAAAATCTGAGATGACTAGGCACTTACAGCGAAGATCCGGCGTGAAAAAGTTGATGCACGTCGATGAGGATGATGTGGCCTCTCGCGTCGGGGAAGGAGGGGATTAGCGGCTCGTCGGGAGATCTGGCGCCGCGACCCGAGGAGGGTGAATTGCGATGGAGGGGGAGGGGGAGTAGGAGGAGGAGGAAGGAGTGACACGGCGAGTGCGATCGGCGGCGATCGAGGGTACCGGAGGTTAGGGCTTGAGAGGAGGAGAGAGGACGAACCGCTCGAACCGAAATTCAAATGAGTACACACAATGATTTGTGTTATAATGAAGTGCAATCTTAATGCAATTAATTTAATCAAAAAATTTAGGACGAGAATACCCCTGGAGCTTATTGGGCCAATTAAAGATATAAAAAAATTAGGTCGAAAATACCCTTGGGCTCTAAAAAGGCTCAGTTAGTCTCATTGTTAGATCACCGTGCTCTGGTGTATTATAATGTACCGTAAAATCTCTCGATTTATAAACAAACAACTTAAATGTAACATCATTTAGATACAAGACTTCAGAAATAATGCATTGACAACCATATGATACCACACTTAAGAAACACTAAATAAACCTATTAAATGCACATCATTTAGATACAACAATAAATAAAATATACGTTTAGATAGTCATCTCTATAAATCTGTAACGGGCTGTAACGGCGCTATAACAGCGAAATAGCATGCTAGTTTTTTCGTAGATACAGATGGATCATATCTGCCCTCAGATGGTTCGTCGGCAACCAGTAAGTTGCTCAGAGACTCAAGTGGTGCGATCATATTTACTGCATGTCGCATCTTAGCACGTGTGATAATGCTCTTGAGTCAGAACTGTCAGCAATCTCTGAAATGTATCTTTAGCTTTGCAGTTGAGTAATCTGCCTTTAATTGGAGAATCGGACTGTCTTGAGGCTCAAGTGGTGCGATCATATTTACTGCATGTCGACATCTTAGCACGTGTGATAATGCTCTTGAGTCAGAACTGTTAGCAATCTCTGAAAATATATCTTTAGCTTTTCAGTGGAGTAATCTTCCTTTAATTAGAGAATCGGACTGTTTTGAGGCCTGTTGGCGCCGCCTCTTGCAGCACCGCTCTCCTTCCACCTCTCGTTGTCTCTCACAACTCTCTCTTTTCTCAATAGCACAAGAACACACACATACATGGGAATAGACACACATGGTGACATACACCAAGGAGAAAACCAACCGTTGCTTTGCCGAGAGGCTCCGTCCTTGATGAACATACTGACTAGTACATCTGTGATGCTGCGCTCACCACACTTTTTCCATTCACTCAAATAGAACTATTTATACAAGGACACGATGCATGCAGCAACAATCACCATGCACCATTCACGCCACTAACATATTGCCTAGCTTGCACACACGCATCTAGACATGCATGCGATCCACGGTCAAGCCACACAGCGGCTGATCCGATTAGTACTCTCCACTAACTACACACATGCACAGGCACTGGTAGAAAAAAGGCCTGTAGTCCCGGTTCGTAAGGGCCTTTAGTCCCGGTTCCGGAACCGGGACTAAAGTGTCGGTACTAATACCTCCCCCTTTAGTCCCGGTTCAATCCAGAACCGGGACTAAAGGCCGTCCACGTGGGCAGTGCGCAGAGCCCAGTCAGGAGCCCCTTTGGTCCCGGTTGGTGGCACCAACCGGGACCAATAGGCATCCACGCGTCAGCATTTCTGTGGCTGGGGTTTTTGTTTTTTTTTGAAGGGGGGGGGGTTTGGGGGTTTTGGAGGGTTAATTTAGGTGTTTCATATATTGTGTTAGCTAGCTATAATTAATAGAGAGAAGTGTCCTCTCTTATGTCCGTGCTTGGTCGACGCTACGTACTATACATACGTATAGAGAGGACTAGACACGCTGGCTAGCTAGTAAGCAAACGAAGGAAACAAAAGATCGTCATGAGCATATATGCATACAGAGAGAAGTGATATCGACCACCTCTCCTTCTCCGAGAGATTGGTCGAACAACAAGTTCTCGTATATCTATCTGACACTACCGGCTACATATATACAATAACTATCTCTTACAAATATAATCATACGGACTCAGGGTCCACATAGAATTCTCCGTCTTCAGGGATCACGTGGTCAAGAAAGAATGCCGCCAATTCCTCTTGAATTTCTCGCATGCGAGCTGGTGCTAGGAGTTCATCCCGCTTCCGAAACATCTAATTTAAAGAAGGGGGTCAATAAATATATATATGAATGAATGAAACTCAACACAAATGATGGTAATAAAATAAAATTATGAATGTTGTTATTTACGTACTTCATATTGTTCGTCAGTGTAGCCCCGCTCACAAGTCGTGTGGCGGATGGACTCGCAAACATAGTATCCACAGAAATCATTCCCTTGTTCCTGCCACAACCACTTTACAAGAAATAGAGGTTAATCAAACTGATAAGCAAGAATGCCAAATGGTATTGATGAAACTAGCGCTTGAATGACTAGTAGATGCGCTTAAAATGCTACTATAGCTAGTACTTACTTTCGGGTGTCTAAATTGCAGCTCCTTCGGCAGTCCCGGAGCTTTTCTGGTGAATTTTCTCCAAACCCTACCGGACAAAAAAAACAATTACTTGATATATCAGGAAATGAACAAAGTTGCTGATATGGTGGATAATGATCGATTTAACTTACTTCTCGAGTATTTGAGTCATGTCTGTATAGTCCTTGGGATCTTTTCGTCTTGAGTCTAAGACGGTTACTAGTCCCTGCTCAAGCTTAATCTCTAGGAGAATATAGTGGAAACTGCACACGCATGCATAACTCATCAATTACATTACTATAACCTTGACTAATATATAAGGGAAACCGAATACGCACAAGACAGTAACACTCACTTGAAGTTGTAAGGAAAGAGTATTATATCTTTGTTTTCATTTATTACCAACGATCGTAGCAAGTTGGCCTCGGTATCTGCGGCATGAAATTTAACCTGAGTTGCGTCTATGAGATATGTGTTAATGAACCCAATATCACCGACTTGTCTTTTCTTCAATTCGACGATCTTCAATCTGCATAATATAGTGAGGATGATTATAAATACATGCAATGAAAGAGCTAAGCTATATAGAGAAACTTAATGACAGAAGTAGTACTACTTACAGACAGTAGCAGGCGACCGTTGTTTTATCGAGGGCCAATTGATTGAAAAACTGATAGTACTCCTCAAATGGAACAGGCAACAGATCAATTCCAACGAGGTCATGCTCCTTTTTAACTTTCACATACAAAGTACTCCTCCCCCCAGAGTCTCTGCAGATTTTCAAGTACCAATCATGCAATCTTCGCATCATCGTTGATAGCGATCTTTCATCTTTGACGAGAGGCTTCCCGTACTCGTATCTTTGTATCTGCATGTCCATGGGTTCATAATGTACTTCGTCGGGCAGGTAATCTGCAAGATTGCTATAACCGGGCACCATCCTCGGATCATTAGCGACGTTGTGGCTAGGCACCTTGAGTGGGGGGCACGATTGCTTCGCTTGTTCGCCGAGCTGGGCAATTTGTTTCCCAGCTCGTCGTTCTTTCAGCCTTTGATCACTGACAGTACTTCCCGACCGCTCCGCTTCGGCAAATTCCTTTCCAATAATGCGGTCATAGTTTCCTTTCGGCGGAGACTTCGGTGGTTTTGTCAGGGCAGCCAGAGTGCGCTTCACTTTCACCCGATCTACCTTCTCCTCCGGAGGTGGATGTTTCTTTGCTTTCACCCCTTCAAAGAAGTTCCTCACTTCTTCTCGCACGATCTCGGCGTTCTCCTCCAGGGTCCTCTCATATGGTAACTTCTCTGGAGTCTTCAGAGAAGGACCGAATCTGTATGTCCTCCCGCCTCTGGTTGTACTGCTAGACGCCGACCGAGCAGACGGAGCGGTTGTCTTCTTTACTTTCTTAAGAGGCGGAGGAGAAGGACTACGACGCGCCGGAGCAGCTGGAGCGGCGGCAGGTCTCTTCCGCCCTTGCTGACGAGGCAGAGAAGGAGGAGGCTGGCTGCTCGGGCGCGTCGCCGCAGGCGGAGAAGGAGGCGGAGTGCCGCCACGCGCCGGAGAAGGAGCCGGTCGAGGGCCTTGATCGTCACTCGCCGGAGGAGGAGGCGGTGGAGGCGGAGTGCCCTGACTTGCCGGAGGAGGAGGAGGAGGCGGAGGCGTCCAGTTCGGAAGGTTGATGAGCTCCTTCCGCCATAGGCATGGAGTCTTCAGAGCAGACCCCAGCCGAGTCTCCCCTTCACCGGTAGGGTGGTCAAGCTGGAGGTCCTCAAATCCCTCCGTTATCTCATCCACCATCACCCTAGCATATCCTTCTGGAATCGGCCGGCAGTGAAAAATTGCGCCGGGTTCAGTAGGATAAACAGAGCCAACAGCCGCCTTGACCTTCAAATTCATCCATTGCGTCATAAGGTGGCAATTTTGAGACTCCGTTATAGCATCCACGGGATAGCTGGCAGGAGCCGTCAAGGCATGCTCCGGCTGAAGCAGCTCGGTGGAAGCCACGCTGCTTCTGCGCTGAGATGGCGGGGTAGCTTCGGGGGAGGCTTCGGCAGTACGTTTGCTACGATTTGCTTCTCGTTCCTCTATCGCGTCTACCCTTGCTTGCAGCGCCTGCATTTGGATCTGCTGCACTTTTTTCCTCCTCTCATGGGATTTGTAACCGCCTGCGTCCGGAAACCCAACCTTCCACGGAATGGAGCCTGGTGTGCCTCGTGTCCGTCCAGGGTGCTCAGGATTCCCGAGGGCCATTGTGAGCTCGTCGTTCTCTCTGTCTGGAAAGAACGTCCCTTCCTGCGCTGCTTCAATATACTGCTTAAGCTTACTGACTGGTATGTCCATTTGATCGTTCGTCCAAATGCACTTCCCTGTTACAGGGTCCAAGGTTCCGCCTGCCTCGAAGAACCAAGTCCGGCAACGGTCTGGCCAGTTAATTGTCTCTGGTTCGATCCCTTTATGAACCAGATCATTCTCAGTCTTGGACCACTTAGGCCGGGCTACGAGGTAGCCACCTGACCCCGTGCGATGGTGAAGCTTCTTCTTCACAGCATTTTGCTTGTTTGTCGCCGACATCTTCTGACTCTTTTCCAATGTCTTGTGGGCCACAAATGCGGGCCAGTGATCTTTGATCTTCTCATATCTGCCCTTGAATTCTGGTGTCTCATTATTTTCGACAAACTTATTCAGCTCTTTCTTCCACCTCCTGAATAGTTCTGCCATCCTCTTCAGAGCAAAAGACTTGATTAATTTCTCTTTAACTGGGTTCTCTGGATTATCCTCAGGCGGTAGGGTGAAATTTGACTTCAGCTCAGTCCAAAGATCATTTTTCTGCATATCATTGACATAAGACACCTCAGGGTCTTCTGTAGCCGGCTTAAACCATTGCTGGATGCTTATCGGGATATTGTCCCTAACCAGAACCCCGCACTAAGCAACAAATGCGCTCTTTATCCGGAGGGGTTCAATAGGTTGGCCGTCGGGCGCGATTGCTATGATCTCAAACTTTTCATCCGAGCTCAACTTTTTCTTCGGGCCTCGTCTCTTTACCGAAGTTGTGCTCGATCTGGAGGGCTAGAAAAAAGAACAAAGACTTAATTAATATGTGTACATACCAAAACAATGAATGCATCAATCAGCTAGTCAGCATAGGCTTAACTAATATATATACCTGGCCGGACTCGGTTCGGTCACCGGAGCCGTCATCACGATCTCCTTCTTGCACCGGCATTGGGTCACCGGAGCCGTCCTCATGTTCTTCTTCTTGCACCGGCATTAGGTCACCGTAGCCAGCTTGTTCACCCTCTCCTTCCAAACCATCGGTTTCGTTGAGAAACAACGAGATGGCATCACTTCCTTCTGCGATTATGTCCCTCAACAATGCTTCTTTTGTTGCTTCGTCTAGGGCGGTGTCCATAGTTTCTACAAATATTTACAACATGAAAATTATTATTCAGACATGACAGATGGATATATTAGTGCCAAACGTAGAACTAGCTACGTAATCATAGTAAGCTATCGGGAGGGGGTATATATCGACAACGACGACACTACATCTATGTCCCTCGACGACCCTCGTTCCTGATAAAAAAAGAGGAAGAAGAAGAAAAAAAGAGGAGAAGAAAGAATAGAGGAGAAGAACCCTCGAACCCTGGAACCCTCGACGACCCTGGAACCCTCGACCCCTAGACGACCCTCTTCTTCCTCTCATGTCCGAGAGGATCGCCGAGGGGTCGGGAGCTTGCCTAGTGTCAAAGGATTCAACAAAACCATGTCATCATCATTAGGAGAAAGTAACATGTGCATGATGGTACGAAGCTCTTCAAAGTTGTTCTGGAACGGAGTCCCAGATAGGATAATTCGCTTTTTGGTACAAAGTTCAGAAAGAGCCTTCCGAATATCGCTATTTGGAAGGCCTTTGCTGAATTCGTACCAAAAGGCGGATTATTCTATCCGGGACTCCATTCTAGAACAACTTTGCAGAACTTCGTACCAACATGCCCTGGTTACTTCCGGCTAATGATGAAGGCATGGATTTCTTCAATACTTTGACACTAGGAAACCTCTCTCGACCCCTCGGCGATCCTCGACCCCTCGAACCCTCGACGACCCTGGAACCCTCGACCCCTAGACGACCCTCTTCTTCCTCTCATGTTCGAGAGGACCGCCGAGGGGTCGGGAGGTTGCCTAGTGTCAAAGGATTCAACAAAACCATGTCTTCATCATTAGGCGAAAGTAACATGTGCATGATGGTACGAAGCTCTTCAAAGTTGTTCTGGAACGGAGTCCCAGATAGGATAATTCGCTTTTTGGTACAAACTTCAGCAAGAGCCTTCCGAATATCGCTATTTGGAAGGCCTTTGCTGAATTCATACCAAAAGGCGGATTATTCTATCCGGGACTCCATTCCAGAACAACTTTGCAGAACTTCATACCAACATGCCCTGGTTACTTCCGGCTAATGATGAAGGCATGGATTTCTTCAATACTTTGACACTAGGAAACCTCTCTCGACCGCTCGGCGATCCTCGACCCCTCAAACCCTCGACGTCCCTGGAACCCTCGACCCCTAGACGACCCTGCTGGAACCCTCGACCCTCGACCCTATAGAACCCTCAACCCTATAGAACCCTCGAACCCTCGACCCTGAAACCCTCGACCCTTGATCCCTTAACGACCCTCGACCCTCTACCCTAGTTCCCGACCCTCGACCCCTCGGCGATCCTCGACACCCTCGTT